>NW_025534243.1:0-210000 GCF_020615455.1 Coregonus clupeaformis
CTCCGCATCTATCTAGACAACAAAGGTGTTAACCCTCCACATCTATCAAGACAACTGGAGGAGTTAACCCTCCGCATCTATCAAGACAACTAAAGGCATTAACCCTCCACATCTATCAAGACAACTAAAGGTGTTAACCCTTCACATCAATCAGACAACTAAAGGTGTTAACCCTCCGCATCTATCTAGACAACTAAAGGTGTTAACCCTCCACATCTATCAAGACAACTAAAGGTGTTAACCCTTCACATCAATCAGACAACTAAAGGTGTTAACCCTCCGCATCTATCTAGACAACTAAAGGTGTTAACCCTCCACATCTATCAAGACAACTGGAGGAGTTAACCCTCCACATCTATCTAGACAACTAAAGGTGTTAACCCTCCACATCTATCAGGACAACTAAAGGTGTTGACCCTCCACATCTATCAGGACAACTAAAGGTGTTGACCCTCCACATCTATCAGGACAACTAAAGGTGTTAACCCTCCGCATCTATCAAGACAACTAAAGGTGTTAACCCTCCACATCTATCAAGACAACTAAAGGTGTTAACCCTCCACATCTATCAGACAACTAAAGGTGTTAACCCTCCACATCTGTCAAGACAACTAAAGGCATTAACCCTCCACATCTATCAAGACAACTAAAGGTGTTAACCCTCCACATCTATCAAGATAACTAAAGGTGTTGACCCTCCACATCTATCAGACAACTAAAGGTGTTAACCCTTCACATCAATCAGACAACTAAAGGTGTTAACCCTCCGCATCTATCTAGACAACTAAAGGTGTTAACCCTCCACATCTATCAAGACAACTGGAGGTGTTAACCCTCCGCATCTATCAAGACAACTAAAGGTGTTAACCCTCCACATCTATCAAGACAACTGGAGGAGTTAACCCTCCACATCTATCAAGACAACTAAAGGTGTTAACCCTTCACATCAATCAGACAACTAAAGGTGTTAACCCTCCACATCTATCTAGACAACTAAAGGTGTTAACCCTCCACATCTATCAAGACAACTGGAGGTGTTAACCCTCCGCATCTATCTAGACAACTAAAGGTGTTAACCCTCCACATCTATCAAGACAACTGGAGGAGTTAACCCTCCACATCTATCAATACAACTAAAGGCATTAACCCTCCACATCTATCAAGACAACTAAAGGTGTTAACCCTTCACATCAATCAGACAACTAAAGGTGTTAACCCTCCGCATCTATCTAGACAACTAAAGGTGTTAACCCTCCACATCTATCAAGACAACTAAAGGTGTTAACCCTTCACATCAATCAGACAACTAAAGGTGTTAACCCTCCGCATCTATCTAGACAACTAAAGGTGTTAACCCTCCACATCTATCAAGACAACTGGAGGAGTTAACCCTCCACATCTATCTAGACAACTCAAGGTGTTAACCCTCCACATCTATCAGGACAACTAAAGGTGTTGACCCTCCACATCTATCAGGACAACTAAAGGTGTTGACCCTCCACATCTATCAGGACAACTAAAGGTGTTAACCCTCCGCATCTATCAAGACAACTAAAGGTGTTAACCCTCCACATCTATCAAGACAACTAAAGGTGTTAACCCTCCACATCTATCAGACAACTAAAGGTGTTAACCCTCCACATCTATCAAGACAACTGGAGGTGTTAACCCTCCGCATCTATCAAGACAACTAAAGGTGTTAACCCTCCACATCTATCAAGACAACTGGAGGAGTTAACCCTCCACATCTATCAGACAACTAAAGTCGTTAACCCTCCACATCTATCAAGACAACTAAAGGCATTAACCCTCCACATCTATCAAGACAACTAAAGGTGTTAACCCTTCACATCAATCAGACAACTAAAGGTGTTAACCCTCCACATCTATCAAGACAACTGGAGGAGTTAACCCTCCACATCTATCTAGACAACTCAAAGGTGTTAACCCTCCACATCTATCAGGACAACTAAAGGTGTTGACCCTCCACATCTATCAGGACAACTAAAGGTGTTGACCCTCCACATCTATCAGGACAACTAAAGTTGTTAACCCTCCGCATCTATCAAGACAACTAAAGGTGTTAACCCTCCACATCTATCAAGACAACTAAAGGTGTTAACCCTCCACATCTATCAGACAACTAAAGGTGTTAACCCTCCACATCTATCAAGACAACTGGAGGTGTTAACCCTCCGCATCTATCAAGACAACTAAAGGTGTTAACCCTCCACATCTATCAAGACAACTGAAGGTGTTAACCCTCCACATCTATCAAACAACTAAAGTCCTTAACCCTCCACATCTATCAAGACAACTAAAGGCATTAACCCTCCACATCTATCAAGACAACTAAAGGTGTTAACCCTTCACATCAATCAGACAACTAAAGGTGTTAACCCTCCGCATCTATCTAGACAACTAAAGGTGTTAACCCTCCACATCTATCAAGACAACTGGAGGTGTTAACCCTCCGCATCTATCAAGACAACTAAAGGCGTTAACCCTCCACATCTATCAAGACAACTAGAGGAGTTAACCCTCCACATCTATCAAGACAACTAAAGGTGTTGACCCTCCACATCTATCTAGACAACTAAAGGTGTTAACCCTCCACATCTATCAAGACAACTAGAGGTGTTAACCCTCCGCATCTATCTAGACAACTAAAGGTGTTAACCCTCCACATCTATCAAGACAACTGGAGGAGTTAACCCTCCACATCTATCAAGACAACTAAAGGCATTAACCCTCCACATCTATCAAGACAACTAAAGGTGTTAACCCTTCACATCAATCAGACAACTAAAGGTGTTAACCCTCCGCATCTATCTAGACAACTAAAGGTGTTAACCCTCCACATCTATCAAGACAACTAAAGGTGTTAACCCTTCACATCAATCAGACAACTAAAGGTGTTAACCCTCCGCATCTATCTAGACAACTAAAGGTGTTAACCCTCCACATCTATCAAGACAACTGGAGGTGTTAACCCTCCGCATCTATCAAGACAACTAAAGGTGTTAACCCTCCACATCTATCAAGACAACTGGAGGAGTTAACCCTCCACATCTATCAAGACAACTAAAGGTGTTAACCCTTCACATCAATCAGACAACTAAAGGTGTTAACCCTCCACATCTATCTAGACAACTAAAGGTGTTAACCCTCCACATCTATCAAGACAACTGGAGGTGTTAACCCTCCGCATCTATCTAGACAACTAAAGGTGTTAACCCTCCACATCTATCAAGACAACTGGAGGAGTTAACCCTCCACATCTATCAAGACAACTAAAGGCATTAACCCTCCACATCTATCAAGACAACTAAAGGTGTTAACCCTTCACATCAATCAGACAACTAAAGGTGTTAACCCTCCGCATCTATCTAGACAACTAAAGGTGTTAACCCTCCACATCTATCAAGACAACTAAAGGTGTTAACCCTCCGCATCTATCTAGACAACTAAAGGTGTTAACCCTCCACATCTATCAAGACAACTGGAGGAGTTAACCCTCCACATCTATCAATACAACTAAAGGCATTAACCCTCCACATCTATCAGGACAACTAAAGGTGTTGACCCTCCACATCTATCAGGACAACTAAAGGTGTTGACCCTCCACATCTATCAGGACAACTAAAGTTGTTAACCCTCCGCATCTATCAAGACAACTAAAGGTGTTAACCCTCCACATCTATCAAGACAACTAAAGGTGTTAACCCTCCACATCTATCAGACAACTAAAGGTGTTAACCCTCCACATCTATCAAGACAACTGGAGGTGTTAACCCTCCGCATCTATCAAGACAACTAAAGGTGTTAACCCTCCACATCTATCAAGACAACTGGAGGAGTTAACCCTCCACATCTATCAGACAACTAAAGTCATTAACCCTCCACATCTATCAAGACAACTAAAGGCATTAACCCTCCACATCTATCAAGACAACTAAAGGTGTTAACCCTTCACATCTATCAGACAACTAAAGGTGTTAACCCTCCACATCTATCAAGACAACTGGAGGAGTTAACCCTCCACATCTATCTAGACAACTCAAGGTGTTAACCCTCCACATCTATCAGGACAACTAAAGGTGTTGACCCTCCACATCTATCAGGACAACTAAAGGTGTTGACCCTCCACATCTATCAGGACAACTAAAGTTGTTAACCCTCCGCATCTATCAAGACAACTAAAGGTGTTAACCCTCCACATCTATCAAGACAACTAAAGGTGTTAACCCTCCACATCTATCAGACAACTAAAGGTGTTAACCCTCCACATCTATCAAGACAACTGAAGGTGTTAACCCTCCGCATCTATCAAGACAACTAAAGGTGTTAACCCTCCACATCTATCAAGACAACTGGAGGTGTTAACCCTCCACATCTATCAGACAACTAAAGTCGTTAACCCTCCACATCTATCAAGACAACTAAAGGCGTTAACCCTCCACATCTATCAAGACAACTAAAGGTGTTAACCCTTCACATCAATCAGACAACTAAAGGTGTTAACCCTCCGCATCTATCTAGACAACTAAAGGTGTTAACCCTCCACATCTATCAAGACAACTGGAGGTGTTAACCCTCCGCATCTATCAAGACAACTAAAGGTGTTAACCCTCCACATCTATCAAGACAACTGGAGGAGTTAACCCTCCACATCTATCAAGACAACTAAAGGTGTTAACCCTCCACATCTATCAAGACAACTAAAGGTGTTAACCCTTCACATCAATCAGACAACTAAAGGTGTTAACCCTCCGCATCTATCTAGACAACTAAAGGTGTTAACCCTCCACATCTATCAAGACAACTGGAGGAGTTAACCCTCCGCATCTATCAAGACAACTAAAGGCATTAACCCTCCACATCTATCAAGACAACTAAAGGTGTTAACCCTTCACATCAATCAAGACAACTAAAGGTGTTAACCCTCCGCATCTATCTAGACAACTAAAGGTGTTAACCCTCCACATCTATCAAGACAACTAAAGGTGTTAACCCTTCACATCAATCAGACAACTAAAGGTGTTAACCCTCCGCATCTATCTAGACAACTAAAGGTGTTAACCCTCCACATCTATCAAGACAACTGGAGGTGTTAACCCTCCGCATCTATCTAGACAACTAAAGGTGTTAACCCTCCACATCTATCAAGACAACTGGAGGAGTTAACCCTCCACATCTATCAATACAACTAAAGGCATTAACCCTCCACATCTATCAGGACAACTAAAGGTGTTGACCCTCCACATCTATCAGGACAACTAAAGGTGTTGACCCTCCACATCTATCAAGACAACTAAAGGTGTTAACCCTCCGCATCTATCAAGACAACTAAAGGTGTTAACCCTCCACATCTATCAAGACAACTAAAGGTGTTAACCCTCCACATCTATCAGACAACTAAAGGTGTTAACCCTCCACATCTATCAAGACAACTGGAGGTGTTAACCCTCCGCATCTATCAAGACAACTAAAGGTGTTAACCCTCCACATCTATCAAGACAACTAAAGGTGTTAACCCTCCACATCTATCAGACAACTAAAGTCATTAACCCTCCACATCTATCAAGACAACTAAAGGCATTAACCCTCCACATCTATCAAGACAACTAAAGGTGTTAACCCTTCACATCAATCAGACAACTAAAGGTGTTAACCCTCCACATCTATCAAGACAACTGGAGGAGTTAACCCTCCACATCTATCTAGACAACTAAAGGTGTTAACCCTCCACATCTATCAAGACAACTAAAGGTGTTAACCCTCCACATCTATCAAGACAACTAAAGGTGTTGACCCTCCACATCTATCAGGACAACTAAAGGTGTTAACCCTCCGCATCTATCAAGACAACTAAAGGTGTTAACCCTCCACATCTATCAAGACAACTAAAGGTGTTAACCCTCCACATCTATCAGACAACTAAAGGTGTTAACCCTCCACATCTATCAAGACAACTGGAGGTGTTAACCCTCCGCATCTATCAAGACAACTAAAGGTGTTAACCCTCCACATCTATCAAGACAACTGGAGGAGTTAACCCTCCACATCTATCAGACAACTAAAGGTGTTAACCCTCCACATCTATCAAGACAACTAAAGGCGTTAACCCTCCACATCTATCAAGACAACTAAAGGTGTTAACCCTTCACATCAATCAGACAACTAAAGGTGTTAACCCTCCGCATCTATCTAGACAACTAAAGGTGTTAACCCTCCACATCTATCAAGACAACTGGAGGTGTTAACCCTCCGCATCTATCAAGACAACTAAAGGTGTTAACCCTCCACATCTATCAAGACAACTTAAGGTGTTAACCCTCCACATCTATCAGACAACTAAAGGTGTTAACCCTCCACATCTATCAAGACAACTAAAGGTGTTAACCCTTCACATCAATCAAGACAACTAAAGGTGTTAACCCTCCGCATCTATCTAGACAACTAAAGGTGTTAACCCTCCACATCTATCAAGACAACTGGAGGAGTTAACCCTCCCACATCTATCAAGACAACTAAAGGCGTTAACCCTCCACATCTATCAAGACAACTAAAGGTGTTAACCCTTCACATCAATCAGACAACTAAAGGTGTTAACCCTCCGCATCTATCAAGACAACTAAAGGTGTTAACCCTCCACATCTATCAAGACAACTAAAGGTGTTAACCCTTCACATCAATCAGACAACTAAAGGTGTTAACCCTCCGCATCTATCTAGACAACTAAAGGTGTTAACCCTCCACATCTATCAAGACAACTGGAGGTGTTAACCCTCCGCATCTATCTAGACAACTAAAGGTGTTAACCCTCCACATCTATCAGGACAACTAAAGGTGTTGACCCTCCACATCTATCAGGACAACTAAAGGTGTTGACCCTCCACATCTATCAGGACAACTAAAGGTGTTAACCCTCCGCATCTATCAAGACAACTAAAGGTGTTAACCCTCCACATCTATCAAGACAACTAAAGGTGTTAACCCTCCACATCTATCAGACAACTAAAGGTGTTAACCCTCCACATCTGTCAAGACAACTGAAGGTATTAACCCTCCACATCTATCAAGACAACTAAAGGTGTTAACCCTCCACATCTATCAAGACAACTAAAGGCATTAACCCTCCACATCTATCAAGACAACTAAAGGTGTTAACCCTTCACATCAATCAGACAACTAAAGGTGTTAACCCTCCACATCTATCTAGACAACTAAAGGTGTTAACCCTCCACATCTATCAAGACAACTGGAGGTGTTAACCCTCCGCATCTATCTAGACAACTAAAGGTGTTAACCCTCCACATCTATCAAGACAACTAAAGGTGTTAACCCTTCACATCTATCAAGACAACTAAAGGTGTTAACCCTCCACATCTATCAAGACAACTAAAGGTGTTAACCCTCCACATCAATCAGACAACTAAAGGTGTTAACCCTCCGCATCTATCTAGACAACTAAAGGTGTTAACCCTCCACATCTATCAAGACAACTGGAGGTGTTAACCCTCCGCATCTATCTAGACAACTAAAGGCGTTAACCCTCCACATCTATCAAGACAACTGGAGGAGTTAACCCTCCACATCTATCAATACAACTAAAGGCATTAACCCTCCACATCTATCAAGACAACTGGAGGAGTTAACCCTCCACATCTATCTAGACAACTAAAGGTGTTAACCCTCCACATATATCAGGACAACTAAAGCTGTTGACCCTCCACATCTATCAGGACAACTAAAGGTGTTGACCCTCCACATCTATCAGGACAACTAAAGGTGTTAACCCTCCGCATCTATCAAGACAACTAAAGGTGTTAACCCTCCACATCTATCAAGACAACTAAAGGTGTTAACCCTCCACATCTATCAGACAACTAAAGGTGTTAACCCTCCACATCTATCAAGACAACTAAAGGCGTTAACCCTCCACATCTATCAAGACAACTAAAGGTGTTAACCCTCCACATCTATCAAGACAACTAAAGGTGTTGACCCTCCACATCTATCAGACAACTAAAGGTGTTAACCCTTCACATCAATCAGACAACTAAAGGTGTTAACCCTCCGCATCTATCTAGACAACTAAAGGTGTTAACCCTCCACATCTATCAAGACAACTGGAGGTGTTAACCCTCCGCATCTATCAAGACAACTAAAGGTGTTAACCCTCCACATCTATCAAGACAACTGGAGGAGTTAACCCTCCACATCTATCAAGACAACTAAAGGTGTTAACCCTTCACATCAATCAGACAACTAAAGGTGTTAACCCTCCGCATCTATCTAGACAACTAAAGGTGTTAACCCTCCACATCTATCAAGACAACTGGAGGTGTTAACCCTCCGCATCTATCTAGACAACTAAAGGTGTTAACCCTCCACATCTATCAAGACAACTGGAGGAGTTAACCCTCCACATCTATCAAGACAACTAAAGGCATTAACCCTCCACATCTATCAAGACAACTAAAGGTGTTAACCCTTCACATCAATCAGACAACTAAAGGTGTTAACCCTCCGCATCTATCTAGACAACTAAAGGTGTTAACCCTCCACATCTATCAAGACAACTAAAGGTGTTAACCCTTCACATCAATCAGACAACTAAAGGTGTTAACCCTCCGCATCTATCTAGACAACTAAAGGTGTTAACCCTCCACATCTATCAAGACAACTGGAGGAGTTAACCCTCCACATCTATCTAGACAACTCAAGGTGTTAACCCTCCACATCTATCAGGACAACTAAAGGTGTTGACCCTCCACATCTATCAGGACAACTAAAGGTGTTGACCCTCCACATCTATCAGGACAACTAAAGTTGTTAACCCTCCGCATCTATCAAGACAACTAAAGGTGTTAACCCTCCACATCTATCAAGACAACTAAAGGTGTTAACCCTCCACATCTATCAGACAACTAAAGGTGTTAACCCTCCACATCTATCAAGGCAACTGGAGGTGTTAACCCTCCGCATCTATCAAGACAACTAAAGGTGTTAACCCTCCACATCTATCAAGACAACTGGAGGAGTTAACCCTCCACATCTATCAGACAACTAAAGTCATTAACCCTCCACATCTATCAAGACAACTAAAGGCATTAACCCTCCACATCTATCAAGACAACTAAAGGTGTTAACCCTTCACATCAATCAGACAACTAAAGGTGTTAACCCTCCACATCTATCAAGACAACTGGAGGAGTTAACCCTCCACATCTATCTAGACAACTCAAGGTGTTAACCCTCCACATCTATCAGGACAACTAAAGGTGTTGACCCTCCACATCTATCAGGACAACTAAAGGTGTTGACCCTCCACATCTATCAGGACAACAAAAGTTGTTAACCCTCCGCATCTATCAAGACAACTAAAGGTGTTAACCCTCCACATCTATCAAGACAACTAAAGGTGTTAACCCTCCACATCTATCAGACAACTAAAGGTGTTAACCCTCCACATCTATCAAGACAACTGGAGGTGTTAACCCTCCGCATCTATCAAGACAACTAAAGGTGTTAACCCTCCACATCTATCAAGACAACTAGAGGAGTTAACCCTCCACATCTATCACACAACTAAAGTCGTTAACCCTCCACATATATCAGGACAACTAAAGTTGTTAACCCTCCGCATCTATCAAGACAACTAAAGGTGTTAACCCTTCACATCAATCAGACAACTAAAGGTGTTAACCCTCCGCATCTATCTAGACAACTAAAGGTGTTAACCCTCCACATCTATCAAGACAACTGGAGGTGTTAACCCTCCATATCTGTCAAGACAACTAAAGGCATTAACCCTCCACATCTATCAAGACAACTAAAGGTGTTAACCCTCCACATCTATCAAGATAACTAAAGGTGTTGACCCTCCACATCTATCAGACAACTAAAGGTGTTAACCCTTCACATCAATCAGACAACTAAAGGTGTTAACCCTCCGCATCTATCTAGACAACTAAAGGTGTTAACCCTCCACATCTATCAAGACAACTGGAGGTGTTAACCCTCCGCATCTATCAAGACAACTAAAGGTGTTAACCCTCCACATCTATCAAGACAACTGGAGGAGTTAACCCTCCACATCTATCAGACAACTAAAGGTGTTAACCCTCCACATCTATCAAGACAACTAAAGGTGTTAACCCTTCACATCAATCAGACAACTAAAGGTGTTAACCCTCCGCATCTATCTAGACAACTAAAGGTGTTAACCCTCCACATCTATCAAGACAACTGGAGGTGTTAACCCTCCGCATCTATCTAGACAACTAAAGGTGTTAACCCTCCACATCTATCAAGACAACTGGAGGAGTTAACCCTCCGCATCTATCAATACAACTAAAGGCATTAACCCTCCACATCTATCAAGACAACTAAAGGTGTTAACCCTTCACATCAATCAGACAACTAAAGGTGTTAACCCTCCGCATCTATCTAGACAACTAAAGGTGTTAACCCTCCACATCTATCAAGACAACTAAAGGTGTTAACCCTTCACATCAATCAGACAACTAAAGGTGTTAACCCTCCGCATCTATCTAGACAACTAAAGGTGTTAACCCTCCACATCTATCAAGACAACTGGAGGAGTTAACCCTCCACATCTATCTAGACAACTAAAGGTGTTAACCCTCCACATCTATCAGGACAACTAAAGGTGTTGACCCCTCCACATCTATCAGGACAACTAAAGGTGTTGACCCTCCACATCTATCAGGACAACTAAAGGTGTTAACCCTCCGCATCTATCAAGACAACTAAAGGTGTTAACCCTCCACATCTATCAAGACAACTAAAGGTGTTAACCCTCCACATCTATCAGACAACTAAAGGTGTTAACCCTCCATATCTGTCAAGACAACTAAAGGCATTAACCCTCCACATCTATCAAGACAACTAAAGGTGTTAACCCTCCACATCTATCAAGATAACTAAAGGTGTTGACCCTCCACATCTATCAGACAACTAAAGGTGTTAACCCTTCACATCAATCAGACAACTAAAGGTGTTAACCCTCCGCATCTATCTAGACAACTAAAGGTGTTAACCCTCCACATCTATCAAGACAACTGGAGGTGTTAACCCTCCGCATCTATCAAGACAACTAAAGGTGTTAACCCTCCACATCTATCAAGACAACTGGAGGAGTTAACCCTCCACATCTATCAAGACAACTAAAGGTGTTAACCCTTCACATCAATCAGACAACTAAAGGTGTTAACCCTCCACATCTATCTAGACAACTAAAGGTGTTAACCCTCCACATCTATCAAGACAACTGGAGGTGTTAACCCTCCGCATCTATCTAGACAACTAAAGGTGTTAACCCTCCACATCTATCAAGACAACTGGAGGAGTTAACCCTCCACATCTATCAATACAACTAAAGGCATTAACCCTCCACATCTATCAAGACAACTAAAGGTGTTAACCCTTCACATCAATCAGACAACTAAAGGTGTTAACCCTCCGCATCTATCTAGAAAACTAAAGGTGTTAACCCTCCACATCTATCAAGACAACTAAAGGTGTTAACCCTTCACATCAATCAGACAACTAAAGGTGTTAACCCTCCGCATCTATCTAGACAACTAAAGGTGTTAACCCTCCACATCTATCAAGACAACTGGAGGAGTTAACCCTCCACATCTATCTAGACAACTCAAAGGTGTTAACCCTCCACATCTATCAGGACAACTAAAGGTGTTGACCCTCCACATCTATCAGGACAACTAAAGGTGTTGACCCTCCACATCTATCAGGACAACTAAAGTTGTTAACCCTCCGCATCTATCAAGACAACTAAAGGTGTTAACCCTCCACATCTATCAAGACAACTAAAGGTGTTAACCCTCCACATCTATCAGACAACTAAAGGTGTTAACCCTCCACATCTATCAAGACAACTGGAGGTGTTAACCCTCCGCATCTATCAAGACAACTAAAGGTGTTAACCCTCCACATCTATCAAGACAACTGGAGGAGTTAACCCTCCACATCTATCAGACAACTAAAGTCGTTAACCCTCCACATCTATCAAGACAACTAAAGGCATTAACCCTCCACATCTATCAAGACAACTAAAGGTGTTAACCCTTCACATCAATCAGACAACTAAAGGTGTTAACCCTCCACATCTATCAAGACAACTGGAGGAGTTAACCCTCCACATCTATCTAGACAACTCAAGGTGTTAACCCTCCACATCTATCAGGACAACTAAAGGTGTTGACCCTCCACATCTATCAGGACAACTAAAGGTGTTGACCCTCCACATCTATCAAGACAACTAAAGGTGTTAACCCTCCACATCTATCAAGACAACTAAAGGTGTTAACCCTCCACATCTATCAGACAACTAAAGGTGTTAACCCTCCACATCTATCAAGACAACTGGAGGTGTTAACCCACCGCATCTATCAAGACAACTAAAAGGTGTTAACCCTCCACATCTATCAAGACGACTGGAGGAGTTAACCCTCCACATATATCAGACAACTAAAGTCATTAACCCTCCACATCTATCAAGACAACTAAAGGCATTAACCCTCCACATCTATCAAGACAACTAAAGGTGTTAACCCTTCACATCAATCAGACAACTAAAGGTGTTAACCCTCCGCATCTATCTAGACAACTAAAGGTGTTAACCCTCCACATCTATCAAGACAACTGGAGGTGTTAACCCTCCGCATCTATCAAGACAACTGAAGGTGTTAACCCTCCACATCTATCAAGACAACTGGAGGAGTTAACCCTCCACATCTATCAGACAACTAAAGGTGTTAACCCTCCACATCTATCAAGACAACTAAAGGTGTTAACCCTTCACATCAATCAGACAACTAAAGGTGTTAACCCTCCGCATCTATCTAGACAACTAAAGGTGTTAACCCTCCACATCTATCAAGACAACTGGAGGTGTTAACCCTCCGCATCTATCTAGACAACTAAAGGTGTTAACCCTCCACATCTATCAAGACAACTGGAGGAGTTAACCCTCCACATCTATCAAGACAACTAAAGGCATTAACCCTCCACATCTATCAAGACAACTAAAGGTGTTAACCCTTCACATCAATCAGACAACTAAAGGTGTTAACCCTCCGCATCTATCTAGACAACTAAAGGTGTTAACCCTCCACATCTATCAAGACAACTAAAGGTGTTAACCCTTCACATCAATCAGACAACTAAAGGTGTTAACCCTCCGCATCTATCTAGACAACAAAAGGTGTTAACCCTCCACATCTATCAAGACAACTGGAGGAGTTAACCCTCCACATCTATCTAGACAACTAAAGGTGTTAACCCTCCACATCTATCAGGACAACTAAAGGTGTTGACCCTCCACATCTATCAAGACAACTAAAGGTGTTGACCCTCCACATCTATCAGGACAACTAAAGGTGTTAACCCTCCGCATCTATCAAGACAACTAAAGGTGTTAACCCTCCACATCTATCAAGACAACTAAAGGTGTTAACCCTCCACATCTATCAGACAACTAAAGGTGTTAACCCTCCATATCTGTCAAGACAACTAAAGGCATTAACCCTCCACATCTATCAAGACAACTAAAGGTGTTAACCCTCCACATCTATCAAGACAACGTAAAGGTGTTAACCCTCCACATCTATCAGACAATTAAAGGTGTTAACCCTTCACATCAATCAGACAACTAAAGGTGTTAACCCTCCGCATCTATCTAGACAACTAAAGGTGTTAACCCTCCACATCTATCAAGACAACTGGAGGTGTTAACCCTCCGCATCTATCAAGACAACTAAAGGTGTTAACCCTCCACATCTATCAAGACAACTAAAGGTGTTAACCCTTCACATCTATCAGACAACTAAAGGTGTTAACCCTCCACATCTATCAAGACAACTAAAGGTGTTAACCCTTCACATCAATCAGACAACTAAAGGTGTTAACCCTCCGCATCTATCTAGACAACTAAAGGTGTTAACCCTCCACATCTATCAAGACAACTGGAGGAGTTAACCCTCCACATCTATCAAGACAACTAAAGGCGTTAACCCTCCACATCTATCAAGACAACTAAAGGTGTTAACCCTTCACATCAATCAGACAACTAAAGGTGTTAACCCTCCGCATCTATCTAGACAACTAAAGGTGTTAACCCTCCACATCTATCAAGACAACTAAAGGTGTTAACCCTTCACATCAATCAGACAACTAAAGGTGTTAACCCTCCGCATCTATCAAGACAACTAAAGGTGTTAACCCTCCACATCTATCAAGACAACTGGAGGAGTTAACCCTCCACATCTATCTAGACAACTAAAGGTGTTAGCCCTCCACATCTATCAGGACAACTAAAGGTGTTGACCCTCCACATCTATCAGGACAACTAAAGGTGTTGACCCTCCACATCTATCAGGACAACTAAAGGTGTTAACCCTCCGCATCTATCAAGACAACTAAAGGTGTTAACCCTCCACATCTATCAAGACAACTAAAGGTGTTAACCCTCCACATCTATCAGACAACTAAAGGTGTTAACCCTCCATATCTGTCAAGACAACTAAAGGTGTTAACCCTCCACATCTATCAAGACAACTAAAGGTGTTAACCCTCCACATCTATCAAGATAACTAAAGGTGTTGACCCTCCACATCTATCAGACAACTAAAGGTGTTAACCCTTCACATCAATCAGACAACTAAAGGTGTTAACCCTCCGCATCTATCTAGACAACTAAAGGTGTTAACCCTCCACATCTATCAAGACAACTGGAGGTGTTAACCCTCCGCATCTATCAAGACAACTAAAGGTGTTAACCCTCCACATCTATCAAGACAACTAAAGGTGTTGACCCTCCACATCTATCAGGACAACTAAAGGTGTTGACCCTCCACATCTATCAGGACAACTAAAGGTGTTAACCCTCCGCATCTATCAAGACAACTAAAGGTGTTAACCCTCCACATCTATCAAGACAACTAAAGGTGTTAACCCTCCACATCTATCAGACAACTAAAGGTGTTAACCCTCCATATCTGTCAAGACAACTAAAGGCATTAACCCTCCACATCTATCAAGACAACTAAAGGTGTTAACCCTCCACATCTATCAAGATAACTAAAGGTGTTGACCCTCCACATCTATCAGACAACTAAAGGTGTTAACCCTTCACATCAATCAGACAACTAAAGGTGTTAACCCTCCGCATCTATCTAGACAACTAAAGGTGTTAACCCTCCACATCTATCAAGACAACTGGAGGTGTTAACCCTCCGCATCTATCAAGACAACTAAAGGTGTTAACCCTCCACATCTATCAAGACAACTGGAGGAGTTAACCCTCCACATCTATCAAGACAACTAAAGGTGTTAACCCTTCACATCAATCAGACAACTAAAGGTGTTAACCCTCCACATCTATCAAGACAACTAAAGGTGTTAACCCTCCACATCTATCAAGACAACTGGAGGTGTTAACCCTCCGCATCTATCTAGACAACTAAAGGTGTTAACCCTCCACATCTATCAAGACAACTGGAGGAGTTAACCCTCCACATCTATCAAGACAACTAAAGGCATTAACCCTCCACATCTATCAAGACAACTAAAGGTGTTAACCCTTCACATCAATCAGACAACTAAAGGTGTTAACCCTCCGCATCTATCTAGACAACTAAAGGTGTTAACCCTCCACATCTATCAAGACAACTAAAGGTGTTAACCCTTCACATCAATCAGACAACTAAAGGTGTTAACCCTCCGCATCTATCTAGACAACTAAAGGTGTTAACCCTCCACATCTATCAAGACAACTGGAGGAGTTAACCCTCCACATCTATCTAGACAACTCAAAGGTGTTAACCCTCCACATCTATCAGGACAACTAAAGGTGTTGACCCTCCACATCTATCAGGACAACTAAAGGTGTTGACCCTCCACATCTATCAGGACAACTAAAGTTGTTAACCCTCCGCATCTATCAAGACAACTAAAGGTGTTAACCCTCCACATCTATCAAGACAACTAAAGGTGTTAACCCTCCACATCTATCAGACAACTAAAGGTGTTAACCCTCCACATCTATCAAGACAACTGGAGGTGTTAACCCTCCGCATCTATCAAGACAACTAAAGGTGTTAACCCTCCACATCTATCAAGACAACTGGAGGAGTTAACCCTCCACATCTATCAGACAACTAAAGTCATTAACCCTCCACATCTATCAAGACAACTAAAGGCATTAACCCTCCACATCTATCAAGACAACTAAAGGTGTTAACCCTTCACATCAATCAGACAACTAAAGGTGTTAACCCTCCACATCTATCAAGACAACTGGAGGAGTTAACCCTCCACATCTATCTAGACAACTCAAGGTGTTAACCCTCCACATCTATCAGGACAACTAAAGGTGTTGACCCTCCACATCTATCAGGACAACTAAAGGTGTTGACCCTCCACATCTATCAAGACAACTAAAGGTGTTAACCCTCCACATCTATCAAGACAACTAAAGGTGTTAACCCTCCACATCTATCAGACAACTAAAGGTGTTAACCCTCCACATCTATCAAGACAACTGGAGGTGTTAACCCTCCGCATCTATCAAGACAACTAAAGGTGTTAACCCTCCACATCTATCAAGACGACTGGAGGAGTTAACCCTCCACATATATCAGACAACTAAAGTCGTTAACCCTCCACATCTATCAAGACAACTAAAGGCATTAACCCTCCACATCTATCAAGACAACTAAAGGTGTTAACCCTTCACATCAATCAGACAACTAAAGGTGTTAACCCTCCGCATCTATCTAGACAACTAAAGGTGTTAACCCTCCACATCTATCAAGACAACTGGAGGTGTTAACCCTCCGCATCTATCAAGACAACTAAAGGTGTTAACCCTCCACATCTATCAAGACAACTGGAGGAGTTAACCCTCCACATCTATCAGACAACTAAAGGTGTTAACCCTCCACATCTATCAAGACAACTAAAGGTGTTAACCCTTCACATCAATCAGACAACTAAAGGTGTTAACCCTCCGCATCTATCTAGACAACTAAAGGTGTTAACCCTCCACATCTATCAAGACAACTGGAGGTGTTAACCCTCCGCATCTATCTAGACAACTAAAGGTGTTAACCCTCCACATCTATCAAGACAACTGGAGGAGTTAACCCTCCACATCTATCAAGACAACTAAAGGCATTAACCCTCCACATCTATCAAGA
The DNA here is from genome assembly GCF_020615455.1 of Coregonus clupeaformis. Lineage (NCBI taxonomy): Eukaryota > Metazoa > Chordata > Actinopteri > Salmoniformes > Salmonidae > Coregonus > Coregonus clupeaformis. The sequence continues at coordinate 17,253 of NW_025534243.1, forward strand.
CAACTAAAGGTGTTAACCCTTCACATCAATCAGACAACTAAAGGTGTTAACCCTCCGCATCTATCTAGACAACTAAAGGTGTTAACCCTCCACATCTATCAAGACAACTAAAGGTGTTAACCCTTCACATCAATCAGACAACTAAAGGTGTTAACCCTCCGCATCTATCTAGACAACTAAAGGTGTTAACCCTCCACATCTATCAAGACAACTGGAGGAGTTAACCCTCCACATCTATCAAGACAACTAAAGGTGTTAACCCTCCACATCTATCAGGACAACTAAAGGTGTTGACCCTCCACATCTATCAGGACAACTAAAGGTGTTGACCCTCCACATCTATCAGGACAACTAAAGGTGTTAACCCTCCGCATCTATCAAGACAACTAAAGGTGTTAACCCTCCACATCTATCAAGACAACTAAAGGTGTTAACCCTCCACATCTATCAGACAACTAAAGGTGTTAACCCTCCATATCTGTCAAGACAACTAAAGGCATTAACCCTCCACATCTATCAAGACAACTAAAGGTGTTAACCCTCCACATCTATCAAGATAACGAAAGGTGTTGACCCTCCACATCTATCAGACAATTAAAGGTGTTAACCCTTCACATCAATCAGACAACTAAAGGTGTTAACCCTCCGCATCTATCTAGACAACTAAAGGTGTTAACCCTCCACATCTATCAAGACAACTGGAGGTGTTAACCCTCCGCATCTATCAAGACAACTAAAGGTGTTAACCCTCCACATCTATCAAGACAACTAAAGGTGTTAACCCTCCACATCTATCAGACAACTAAAGGTGTTAACCCTCCACATCTATCAAGACAACTAAAGGTGTTAACCCTTCACATCAATCAGACAACTAAAGGTGTTAACCCTCCGCATCTATCTAGACAACTAAAGGTGTTAACCCTCCACATCTATCAAGACAACTGGAGGTGTTAACCCTCCACATCTATCAAGACAACTAAAGGCGTTAACCCTCCACATCTATCAAGACAACTAAAGGTGTTAACCCTTCACATCAATCAGACAACTAAAGGTGTTAACCCTCCGCATCTATCAAGACAACTAAAGGTGTTAACCCTCCACATCTATCAAGACAACTAAAGGTGTTAACCCTTCACATCAATCAGACAACTAAAGGTGTTAACCCTCCGCATCTATCAAGACAACTAAAGGTGTTAACCCTCCACATCTATCAAGACAACTGGAGGTGTTAACCCTCCACATCTATCAAGACAACTAAAGGTGTTAGCCCTCCACATCTATCAGGACAACTAAAGGTGTTGACCCTCCACATCTATCAAGACAACTAAAGGTGTTGACCCTCCACATCTATCAAGACAACTAAAGGTGTTAACCCTCCGCATCTATCAAGACAACTAAAGGTGTTAACCCTCCACATCTATCAAGACAACTAAAGGTGTTAACCCTCCGCATCTATCAGACAACTAAAGGTGTTAACCCTCCATATCTGTCAAGACAACTAAAGGCATTAACCCTCCACATCTATCAAGACAACTAAAGGTGTTAACCCTCCACATCTATCAAGACAACTAAAGGTGTTGACCCTCCACATCTATCAGACAACTAAAGGTGTTAACCCTTCACATCAATCAGACAACTAAAGGTGTTAACCCTCCGCATCTATCTAGACAACTAAAGGTGTTAACCCTCCACATCTCTCAAGACAACTGGAGGTGTTAACCCTCCGCATCTATCAAGACAACTAAAGGTGTTAACCCTCCACATCTATCAAGACAACTGGAGGTGTTAACCCTCCGCATCTATCTAGACAACTAAAGGTGTTAACCCTCCACATCTATCAAGACAACTGGAGGAGTTAACCCTCCACATCTATCAAGACAACTAAAGGCGTTAACCCTCCACATCTATCAAGACAACTAAAGGTGTTAACCCTTCACATCAATCAGACAACTAAAGGTGTTAACCCTCCGCATCTATCTAGACAACTAAAGGTGTTAACCCTCCACATCTATCAAGACAACTAAAGGTGTTAACCCTTCACATCAATCAGACAACTAAAGGTGTTAACCCTCCGCATCTATCTAGACAACTAAAGGTGTTAACCCTCCACATCTATCAAGACAACTGGAGGAGTTAACCCTCCACATCTATCAAGACAACTCAAGGTGTTAACCCTCCACATCTATCAGGACAACTAAAGGTGTTGACCCTCCACATCTATCAGGACAACTAAAGTTGTTAACCCTCCGCATCTATCAAGACAACTAAAGGTGTTAACCCTCCACATCTATCAAGACAACTAAAGGTGTTAACCCTCCACATCTATCAGACAACTAAAGGTGTTAACCCTCCACATCTATCAAGACAACTGGAGGTGTTAACCCTCCGCATCTATCAAGACAACTAAAGGTGTTAACCCTCCACATCTATCAAGACAACTGGAGGAGTTAACCCTCCACATCTATCAGACAACTAAAGTCATTAACCCTCCACATCTATCAAGACAACTAAAGGCATTAACCCTCCACATCTATCAAGACAACTAAAGGTGTTAACCCTTCACATCAATCAGACAACTAAAGGTGTTAACCCTCCACATCTATCAAGACAACTGGAGGAGTTAACCCTCCACATCTATCTAGACAACTCAAGGTGTTAACCCTCCACATCTATCAGGACAACTAAAGGTGTTGACCCTCCACATCTATCAGGACAACTAAAGGTGTTGACCCTCCACATCTATCAGGACAACAAAAGTTGTTAACCCTCCGCATCTATCAAGACAACTAAAGGTGTTAACCCTCCACATCTATCAAGACAACTAAAGGTGTTAACCCTCCACATCTATCAGACAACTAAAGGTGTTAACCCTCCACATCTATCAAGACAACTGGAGGTGTTAACCCTCCGCATCTATCAAGACAACTAAAGGTGTTAACCCTCCACATCTATCAAGACAACTGGAGGAGTTAACCCTCCACATCTATCAGACAACTAAAGTCATTAACCCTCCACATCTATCAAGACAACTAAAGGCATTAACCCTCCACATCTATCAAGACAACTAAAGGTGTTAACCCTTCACATCAATCAGACAACTAAAGGTGTTAACCCTCCGCATCTATCTAGACAACTAAAGGTGTTAACCCTCCACATCTATCAAGACAACTGGAGGTGTTAACCCTCCATATCTGTCAAGACAACTAAAGGCATTAACCCTCCACATCTATCAAGACAACTAAAGGTGTTAACCCTCCACATCTATCAAGATAACTAAAGGTGTTGACCCTCCACATCTATCAGACAATTAAAGGTGTTAACCCTTCACATCAATCAGACAACTAAAGGTGTTAACCCTCCGCATCTATCTAGACAACTAAAGGTGTTAACCCTCCACATCTATCAAGACAACTGGAGGTGTTAACCCTCCGCATCTATCAAGACAACTAAAGGTGTTAACCCTCCACATCTATCAAGACAACTGGAGGAGTTAACCCTCCACATCTATCAGACAACTAAAGGTGTTAACCCTCCACATCTATCAAGACAACTAAAGGTGTTAACCCTTCACATCAATCAGACAACTAAAGGTGTTAACCCTCCGCATCTATCTAGACAACTAAAGGTGTTAACCCTCCACATCTATCAAGACAACTGGAGGTGTTAACCCTCCGCATCTATCTAGACAACTAAAGGTGTTAACCCTCCACATCTATCAAGACAACTGGAGGAGTTAACCCTCCTCATCTATCAATACAACTAAAGGCATTAACCCTCCACATCTATCAAGACAACTAAAGGTGTTAACCCTTCACATCAATCAGACAACTAAAGGTGTTAACCCTCCGCATCTATCTAGACAACTAAAGGTGTTAACCCTCCACATCTATCAAGACAACTAAAGGTGTTAACCCTTCACATCAATCAGACAACTAAAGGTGTTAACCCTCCGCATCTATCTAGACAACTAAAGGTGTTAACCCTCCACATCTATCAAGACAACTGGAGGAGTTAACCCTCCACATCTATCTAGACAACTAAAGGTGTTAACCCTCCACATCTATCAGGACAACTAAAGGTGTTGACCCTCCACATCTATCAGGACAACTAAAGGTGTTGACCCTCCACATCTATCAGGACAACTAAAGGTGTTAACCCTCCGCATCTATCAAGACAACTAAAGGTGTTAACCCTCCACATCTATCAAGACAACTAAAGGTGTTAACCCTCCACATCTATCAGACAACTAAAGGTGTTAACCCTCCATATCTGTCAAGACAACTAAAGGCATTAACCCTCCACATCTATCAAGACAACTAAAGGTGTTAACCCTCCACATCTATCAAGATAACTAAAGGTGTTGACCCTCCACATCTATCAGACAACTAAAGGTGTTAACCCTTCACATCAATCAGACAACTAAAGGTGTTAACCCTCCGCATCTATCTAGACAACTAAAGGTGTTAACCCTCCACATCTATCAAGACAACTGGAGGTGTTAACCCTCCGCATCTATCAAGACAACTAAAGGTGTTAACCCTCCACATCTATCAAGACAACTGGAGGAGTTAACCCTCCACATCTATCAAGACAACTAAAGGTGTTAACCCTTCACATCAATCAGACAACTAAAGGTGTTAACCCTCCACATCTATCTAGACAACTAAAGGTGTTAACCCTCCACATCTATCAAGACAACTGGAGGTGTTAACCCTCCGCATCTATCTAGACAACTAAAGGTGTTAACCCTCCACATCTATCAAGACAACTGGAGGAGTTAACCCTCCACATCTATCAATACAACTAAAGGCATTAACCCTCCACATCTATCAAGACAACTAAAGGTGTTAACCCTTCACATCAATCAGACAACTAAAGGTGTTAACCCTCCGCATCTATCTAGACAACTAAAGGTGTTAACCCTCCACATCTATCAAGACAACTAAAGGTGTTAACCCTTCACATCAATCAGACAACTAAAGGTGTTAACCCTCCGCATCTATCTAGACAACTAAAGGTGTTAACCCTCCACATCTATCAAGACAACTGGAGGAGTTAACCCTCCACATCTATCTAGACAACTCAAGGTGTTAACCCTCCACATCTATCAGGACAACTAAAGGTGTTGACCCTCCACATCTATCAGGACAACTAAAGGTGTTGACCCTCCACATCTATCAGGACAACTAAAGGTGTTAACCCTCCGCATCTATCAAGACAACTAAAGGTGTTAACCCTCCACATCTATCAAGACAACTAAAGGTGTTAACCCTCCACATCTATCAGACAACTAAAGGTGTTAACCCTCCACATCTATCAAGACAACTGGAGGTGTTAACCCTCCGCATCTATCAAGACAACTAAAGGTGTTAACCCTCCACATCTATCAAGACAACTGGAGGAGTTAACCCTCCACATCTATCAGACAACTAAAGTCATTAACCCTCCACATCTATCAAGACAACTAAAGGCATTAACCCTCCACATCTATCAAGACAACTAAAGGTGTTAACCCTTCACATCAATCAGACAACTAAAGGTGTTAACCCTCCACATCTATCAAGACAACTGGAGGAGTTAACCCTCCACATCTATCTAGACAACTCAAGGTGTTAACCCTCCACATCTATCAGGACAACTAAAGGTGTTGACCCTCCACATCTATCAGGACAACTAAAGGTGTTGACCCTCCACATCTATCAAGACAACTAAAGGTGTTAACCCTCCACATCTATCAAGACAACTAAAGGTGTTAACCCTCCACATCTATCAGACAACTAAAGGTGTTAACCCTCCACATCTATCAAGACAACTGGAGGTGTTAACCCACCGCATCTATCAAGACAACTAAAGGTGTTAACCCTCCACATCTATCAAGACGACTGGAGGAGTTAACCCTCCACATCTATCAGACAACTAAAGTCGTTAACCCTCCACATCTATCAAGACAACTAAAGGCGTTAACCCTCCACATCTATCAAGACAACTAAAGGTGTTAACCCTTCACATCAATCAGACAACTAAAGGTGTTAACCCTCCGCATCTATCTAGACAACTAAAGGTGTTAACCCTCCACATCTATCAAGACAACTGGAGGTGTTAACCCTCCGCATCTATCAAGACAACTAAAGGTGTTAACCCTCCACATCTATCAAGACAACTGGAGGAGTTAACCCTCCACATCTATCAAGACAACTAAAGGTGTTAACCCTCCACATCTATCAAGACAACTAAAGGTGTTAACCCTTCACATCAATCAGACAACTAAAGGTGTTAACCCTCCGCATCTATCTAGACAACTAAAGGTGTTAACCCTCCACATCTATCAAGACAACTGGAGGTGTTAACCCTCCGCATCTATCTAGACAACTAAAGGTGTTAACCCTCCACATCTATCAAGACAACTGGAGGAGTTAACCCTCCACATCTATCAATACAACTAAAGGCATTAACCCTCCACATCTATCAAGACAACTAAAGGTGTTAACCCTTCACATCAATCAGACAACTAAAGGTGTTAACCCTCCGCATCTATCTAGACAACTAAAGGTGTTAACCCTCCACATCTATCAAGACAACTAAAGGTGTTAACCCTTCACATCAATCAGACAACTAAAGGTGTTAACCCTCCGCATCTATCTAGACAACTAAAGGTGTTAACCCTCCACATCTATCAAGACAACTGGAGGAGTTAACCCTCCACATATATCTAGACAACTCAAGGTGTTAACCCTCCACATCTATCAGGACAACTAAAGGTGTTGACCCTCCACATCTATCAGGACAACTAAAGGTGTTGACCCTCCACATCTATCAGGACAACTAAAGTTGTTAACCCTCCGCATCTATCAAGACAACTAAAGGTGTTAACCCTCCACATCTATCAAGACAACTAAAGGTGTTAACCCTCCACATCTATCAAGACAACTGGAGGAGTTAACCCTCCACATCTATCTAGACAACTCAAAGGTGTTAACCCTCCACATCTATCAGGACAACTAAAGGTGTTGACCCTCCACATCTATCAGGACAACTAAAGGTGTTGACCCTCCACATCTATCAGGACAACTAAAGGTGTTAACCCTCCGCATCTATCAAGACAACTAAAGGTGTTAACCCTCCACATCTATCAAGACAACTAAAGGTGTTAACCCTCCCACATCTATCAGACAACTAAAGGTGTTAACCCTCCACATCTATCAAGACAACTAGAGGTGTTAACCCTCCGCATCTATCAAGACAACTAAAGGTGTTAACCCTCCACATCTATCAAGACAACTGGAGGTGTTAACCCTCCACATCTATCAGACAACTAAAGGTGTTAACCCTCCACATCTATCAAGACAACTAAAGGCATTAACCCTCCACATCTATCAAGACAACTAAAGGTGTTAACCCTTCACATCAATCAGACAACTAAAGGTGTTAACCCTCCACATCTATCAAGACAACTGGAGGAGTTAACCCTCCACATCTATCTAGACAACTCAAAGGTGTTAACCCTCCACATCTATCAAGACAACTAAAGGTGTTGACCCTCCACATCTATCAGGACAACTAAAGGTGTTAACCCTCCACATCTATCAAGACAACTAAAGGTGTTAACCCTCCACATCTATCAAGACAACTAAAGGTGTTAACCCTTCACATCAATCAGACAACTAAAGGTGTTAACCCTCCACATCTATCAAGACAACTGGAGGTGTTAACCCTCCGCATCTATCTAGACAACTAAAGGTGTTAACCCTCCACATCTATCAAGACAACTGGAGGAGTTAACCCTCCACATCAATCAGACAACTAAAGTCGTTAACCCTCCACATCTATCAAGACAACTAAAGGTATTAACCCTCCACATCTATCAAGACAACTAAAGGTGTTAACCCTCCACATCAATCAGACAACTAAAGGTGTTAACCCTCCGCATCTATCTAGACAACTAAAGGTGTTAACCCTCCACATCTATCAAGACAACTGGAGGTGTTAACCCTCCGCATCTATCAAGACAACTAAAGGTGTTAACCCTCCACATCTATCAAGACAACTGGAGGAGTTAACCCTCCACATCTATCAGACAACTAAAGGCATTAACCCTCCACATCTATCAAGACAACTAAAGGCGTTAACCCTCCACATCTATCAAGACAACTAAAGGTGTTAACCCTTCACATCAATCAGACAACTAAAGGTGTTAACCCTCCACATCTATCAAGACAACTGGAGGAGTTAACCCTCCACATCTATCTAGACAACTCAAGGTGTTAACCCTCCACATCTATCAGGACAACTAAAGGTGTTGACCCTCCACATCTATCAGGACAACTAAAGGTGTTGACCCTCCACATCTATCAAGACAACTAAAGGTGTTAACCCTCCACATCTATCAAGACAACTAAAGGTGTTAACCCTCCACATCTATCAGACAACTAAAGGTGTTAACCCTCCACATCTATCAAGACAACTGGAGGTGTTAACCCACCGCATCTATCAAGACAACTAAAGGTGTTAACCCTCCACATCTATCAAGACGACTGGAGGAGTTAACCCTCCACATCTATCTAGACAACTCAAGGTGTTAACCCTCCACATCTATCTAGACAACTAAAGGCATTAACCCTCCACATCTATCAAGACAACTAAAGGTGTTAACCCTTCACATCAATCAGACAACTAAAGGTGTTAACCCTCCGCATCTATCTAGACAACTAAAGGTGTTAACCCTCCACATCTATCAAGACAACTGGAGGTGTTAACCCTCCGCATCTATCAAGACAACTGGAGGTGTTAACCCTCCACATCTATCAAGACAACTGGAGGAGTTAACCCTCCACATCTATCAGACAACTAAAGGTGTTAACCCTCCACATCTATCAAGACAACTAAAGGTGTTAACCCTTCACATCAATCAGACAACTAAAGGTGTTAACCCTCCGCATCTATCTAGACAACTAAAGGTGTTAACCCTCCACATCTATCAAGACAACTGGAGGTGTTAACCCTCCGCATCTATCTAGACAACTAAAGGTGTTAACCCTCCACATCTATCAAGACAACTGGAGGAGTTAACCCTCCACATCTATCAATACAACTAAAGGCATTAACCCTCCACATCTATCAAGACAACTAAAGGTGTTAACCCTTCACATCAATCAGACAACTAAAGGTGTTAACCCTCCGCATCTATCTAGACAACTAAAGGTGTTAACCCTCCACATCTATCAAGACAACTAAAGGTGTTAACCCTTCACATCAATCAGACAACTAAAGGTGTTAACCCTCCGCATCTATCTAGACAACTAAAGGTGTTAACCCTCCACATCTATCAAGACAACTGGAGGAGTTAACCCTCCACATCTATCTAGACAACTAAAGGTGTTAACCCTCCACATCTATCAGGACAACTAAAGGTGTTGACCCTCCACATCTATCAGGACAACTAAAGGTGTTGACCCTCCACATCTATCAGGACAACTAAAGGTGTTAACCCTCCGCATCTATCAAGACAACTAAAGGTGTTAACCCTCCACATCTATCAAGACAACTAAAGGTGTTAACCCTCCACATCTATCAGACAACTAAAGGTGTTAACCCTCCACATCTGTCAAGACAACTAAAGGCGTTAACCCTCCACATCTATCAAGACAACTAAAGGTGTTAACCCTCCACATCTATCAAGATAACGAAAGGTGTTGACCCTCCACATCTATCAGACAATTAAAGGTGTTAACCCTTCACATCAATCAGACAACTAAAGGTGTTAACCCTCCGCATCTATCTAGACAACTAAAGGTGTTAACCCTCCACATCTATCAAGACAACTGGAGGTGTTAACCCTCCGCATCTATCAAGACAACTAAAGGTGTTAACCCTCCACATCTATCAAGACAACTAAAGGTGTTAACCCTTCACATCTATCAGACAACTAAAGGTGTTAACCCTCCACATCTATCAAGACAACTAAAGGTGTTAACCCTTCACATCAATCAGACAACTAAAGGTGTTAACCCTCCGCATCTATCTAGACAACTAAAGGTGTTAACCCTCCACATCTATCAAGACAACTGGAGGAGTTAACCCTCCACATCTATCAATACAACTAAAGGCATTAACCCTCCACATCTATCAAGACAACTAAAGGTGTTAACCCTTCACATCAATCAGACAACTAAAGGTGTTAACCCTCCGCATCTATCTAGACAACTAAAGGTGTTAACCCTCCACATCTATCAAGACAACTAAAGGTGTTAACCCTTCACATCAATCAGACAACTAAAGGTGTTAACCCTCCGCATCTATCTAGACAACTAAAGGTGTTAACCCTCCACATCTATCAAGACAACTGGAGGAGTTAACCCTCCACATCTATCTAGACAACTAAAGGTGTTAGCCCTCCACATCTATCAGGACAACTAAAGCTGTTGACCCTCCACATCTATCAGGACAACTAAAGGTGTTGACCCTCCACATCTATCAGGACAACTAAAGGTGTTAACCCTCCGCATCTATCAAGACAACTAAAGGTGTTAACCCTCCACATCTATCAAGACAACTAAAGGTGTTAACCCTACACATCTATCAGACAACTAAAGTTGTTAACCCTCCATATCTGTCAAGACAACTAAAGGCATTAACCCTCCACATCTATCAAGACAACTAAAGGTGTTAACCCTCCACATCTATCAAGATAACTAAAGGTGTTGACCCTCCACATCTATCAGACAACTAAAGGTGTTAACCCTTCACATCAATCAGACAACTAAAGGTGTTAACCCTCCGCATCTATCTAGACAACTAAAGGTGTTAACCCTCCACATCTATCAAGACAACTGGAGGTGTTAACCCTCCACATCTATCAAGACAACTAAAGGTGTTAACCCTCCACATCTATCAAGACAACTGGATGAGTTAACCCTCCGCATCTATCTAGACAACTAAAGGTGTTAACCCTCCACATCTATCAAGACAACTGGAGGAGTTAACCCTCCACATCTATCAAGACAACTAAAGGCATTAACCCTCCACATCTATCAAGACAACTTCAAAGGTGTTAACCCTTCACATCAATCAGACAACTAAAGGTGTTAACCCTCCGCATCTATCTAGACAACTAAAGGTGTTAACCCTCCACATCTATCAAGACAACTAAAGGTGTTAACCCTTCACATCAATCAGACAACTAAAGGTGTTAACCCTCCGCATCTATCTAGACAACTAAAGGTGTTAACCCTCCACATCTATCAAGACAACTGGAGGAGTTAACCCTCCACATCTATCTAGACAACTCAAGGTGTTAACCCTCCACATCTATCAGGACAACTAAAGGTGTTGACCCTCCACATCTATCAGGACAACTAAAGTTGTTAACCCTCCGCATCTATCAAGACAACTAAAGGTGTTAACCCTCCACATCTATCAAGACAACTAAAGGTGTTAACCCTCCACATCTATCAGACAACTAAAGGTGTTAACCCTCCACATCTATCAAGACAACTGGAGGTGTTAACCCTCCGCATCTATCAAGACAACTAAAGGTGTTAACCCTCCACATCTATCAAGACAACTGGAGGAGTTAACCCTCCACATCTATCAGACAACTAAAGTCATTAACCCTCCACATCTATCAAGACAACTAAAGGCATTAACCCTCCACATCTATCAAGACAACTAAAGGTGTTAACCCTTCACATCAATCAGACAACTAAAGGTGTTAACCCTCCACATCTATCAAGACAACTGGAGGAGTTAACCCTCCACATCTATCTAGACAACTCAAGGTGTTAACCCTCCACATCTATCAGGACAACTAAAGGTGTTGACCCTCCACATCTATCAGGACAACTAAAGGTGTTGACCCTCCACATCTATCAGGACAACAAAAGTTGTTAACCCTCCGCATCTATCAAGACAACTAAAGGTGTTAACCCTCCACATCTATCAAGACAACTAAAGGTGTTAACCCTCCACATCTATCAGACAACTAAAGGTGTTAACCCTCCACATCTATCAAGACAACTGGAGGTGTTAACCCTCCGCATCTATCAAGACAACTAAAGGTGTTAACCCTCCACATCTATCAAGACAACTGGAGGAGTTAACCCTCCACATCTATCAGACAACTAAAGTCATTAACCCTCCACATCTATCAAGACAACTAAAGGCATTAACCCTCCACATCTATCAAGACAACTAAAGGTGTTAACCCTTCACATCAATCAGACAACTAAAGGTGTTAACCCTCCGCATCTATCTAGACAACTAAAGGTGTTAACCCTCCACATCTATCAAGACAACTGGAGGTGTTAACCCTCCATATCTGTCAAGACAACTAAAGGCATTAACCCTCCACATCTATCAAGACAACTAAAGGTGTTAACCCTCCACATCTATCAAGACAACTAAAGGTGTTGACCCTCCACATCTATCAGACAATTAAAGGTGTTAACCCTTCACATCAATCAGACAACTAAAGGTGTTAACCCTCCGCATCTATCTAGACAACTAAAGGTGTTAACCCTCCACATCTATCAAGACAACTGGAGGTGTTAACCCTCCGCATCTATCAAGACAACTAAAGGTGTTAACCCTCCACATCTATCAAGACAACTGGAGGAGTTAACCCTCCACATCTATCAGACAACTAAAGGTGTTAACCCTCCACATCTATCAAGACAACTAAAGGTGTTAACCCTTCACATCAATCAGACAACTAAAGGTGTTAACCCTCCGCATCTATCTAGACAACTAAAGGTGTTAACCCTCCACATCTATCAAGACAACTGGAGGTGTTAACCCTCCGCATCTATCTAGACAACTAAAGGTGTTAACCCTCCACATCTATCAAGACAACTGGAGGAGTTAACCCTCCGCATCTATCAATACAACTAAAGGCATTAACCCTCCACATCTATCAAGACAACTAAAGGTGTTAACCCTTCACATCAATCAGACAACTAAAGGTGTTAACCCTCCGCATCTATCTAGACAACTAAAGGTGTTAACCCTCCACATCTATCAAGACAACTAAAGGTGTTAACCCTTCACATCAATCAGACAACTAAAGGTGTTAACCCTCCGCATCTATCTAGACAACTAAAGGTGTTAACCCTCCACATCTATCAAGACAACTGGAGGAGTTAACCCTCCACATCTATCTAGACAACTAAAGGTGTTAACCCTCCACATCTATCAGGACAACTAAAGGTGTTGACCCTCCACATCTATCAGGACAACTAAAGGTGTTGACCCTCCACATCTATCAGGACAACTAAAGGTGTTAACCCTCCGCATCTATCAAGACAACTAAAGGTGTTAACCCTCCACATCTATCAAGACAACTAAAGGTGTTAACCCTCCACATCTATCAGACAACTAAAGGTGTTAACCCTCCATATCTGTCAAGACAACTAAAGGCATTAACCCTCCACATCTATCAAGACAACTAAAGGTGTTAACCCTCCACATCTATCAAGACAACTAAAGGTGTTGACCCTCCACATCTATCAGACAACTAAAGGTGTTGACCCTTCACATCAATCAGACAACTAAAGGTGTTAACCCTCCGCATCTATCTAGACAACTAAAGGTGTTAACCCTCCACATCTATCAAGACAACTGGAAGGTGTTAACCCTCCGCATCTATCAAGACAACTAAAGGTGTTAACCCTCCATATCTGTCAAGACAACTAAAGGCGTTAACCCTCCACATCTATCAAGACAACTAAAGGTGTTAACCCTCCACATCTATCAAGACAACTAAAGGTGTTGACCCTCCACATCTATCAAGACAACTAAAGGTGTTAACCCTTCACATCAATCAAGACAACTAAAGGTGTTAACCCTCCGCATCTATCAAGACAACTAAAGGTGTTAACCCTCCACATCTATCAAGACAACTAGAGGTGTTAACCCTCCACATCTATCTAGACAACTAAAGGTGTTAACCCTCCACATCTATCAAGACAACTGGAGGTGTTAACCCTCCGCATCTATCTAGACAACTAAAGGTGTTAACCCTCCACATCTATCAAGACAACTGGAGGAGTTAACCCTCCACATCTATCAATACAACTAAAGGCATTAACCCTCCACATCTATCAAGACAACTAAAGGTGTTAACCCTTCACATCAATCAGACAACTAAAGGTGTTAACCCTCCGCATCTATCTAGAAAACTAAAGGTGTTAACCCTCCACATCTATCAAGACAACTAAAGGTGTTAACCCTTCACATCAATCAGACAACTAAAGGTGTTAACCCTCCGCATCTATCTAGACAACTAAAGGTGTTAACCCTCCACATCTATCAAGACAACTGGAGGAGTTAACCCTCCACATCTATCTAGACAACTCAAGGTGTTAACCCTCCACATCTATCAGGACAACTAAAGGTGTTGACCCTCCACATCTATCAGGACAACTAAAGGTGTTGACCCTCCACATCTATCAGGACAACTAAAGTTGTTAACCCTCCGCATCTATCAAGACAACTAAAGGTGTTAACCCTCCACATCTATCAAGACAACTAAAGGTGTTAACCCTCCACATCTATCAGACAACTAAAGGTGTTAACCCTCCACATCTATCAAGACAACTGGAGGTGTTAACCCTCCGCATCTATCAAGACAACTAAAGGTGTTAACCCTCCACATCTATCAAGACAACTGGAGGAGTTAACCCTCCACATCTATCAGACAACTAAAGTCATTAACCCTCCACATCTATCAAGACAACTAAAGGCATTAACCCTCCACATCTATCAAGACAACTAAAGGTGTTAACCCTTCACATCAATCAGACAACTAAAGGTGTTAACCCTCCACATCTATCAAGACAACTGGAGGAGTTAACCCTCCACATCTATCTAGACAACTCAAGGTGTTAACCCTCCACATCTATCAGGGACAACTAAAGGTGTTGACCCTCCACATCTATCAGGACAACTAAAGGTGTTGACCCTCCACATCTATCAAGACAACTAAAGGTGTTAACCCTCCACATCTATCAAGACAACTAAAGGTGTTAACCCTCCACATCTATCAGACAACTAAAGGTGTTAACCCTCCACATCTATCAAGACAACTGGAGGTGTTAACCCACCGCATCTATCAAGACAACTAAAGGTGTTAACCCTCCACATCTATCAAGACGACTGGAGGAGTTAACCCTCCACATCTATCAGACAACTAAAGTCATTAACCCTCCACATCTATCAAGACAACTAAAGGCATTAACCCTCCACATCTATCAAGACAACTAAAGGTGTTAACCCTTCACATCAATCAGACAACTAAAGGTGTTAACCCTCCGCATCTATCTAGACAACTAAAGGTGTTAACCCTCCACATCTATCAAGACAACTGGAGGTGTTAACCCTCCGCATCTATCAAGACAACTAAAGGTGTTAACCCTCCACATCTATCAAGACAACTGGAGGAGTTAACCCTCCACATCTATCAGACAACTAAAGGTGTTAACCCTCCACATCTATCAAGACAACTAAAGGTGTTAACCCTTCACATCAATCAGACAACTTAAGGTGTTAACCCTCCGCATCTATCTAGACAACTAAAGGTGTTAACCCTCCACATCTATCAAGACAACTGGAGGTGTTAACCCTCCGCATCTATCTAGACAACTAAAGGTGTTAACCCTCCACATCTATCAAGACAACTGGAGGAGTTAACCCTCCACATCTATCAATACAACTAAAGGCATTAACCCTCCACATCTATCAAGACAACTAAAGGTGTTAACCCTTCACATCAATCAGACAACTAAAGGTGTTAACCCTCCGCATCTATCTAGACAACTAAAGGTGTTAACCCTCCACATCTATCAAGACAACTAAAGGTGTTAACCCTTCACATCAATCAGACAACTAAAGGTGTTAACCCTCTGCATCTATCTAGACAACTAAAGGTGTTAACCCTCCACATCTATCAAGACAACTGGAGGAGTTAACCCTCCACATCTATCTAGACAACTAAAGGTGTTAACCCTCCACATCTATCAGGACAACTAAAGGTGTTGACCCTCCACATCTATCAGGACAACTAAAGGTGTTGACCCTCCACATCTATCAGGACAACTAAAGGTGTTAACCCTCCGCATCTATCAAGACAACTAAAGGTGTTAACCCTCCACATCTATCAAGACAACTAAAGGTGTTAACCCTCCACATCTATCAAGACAACTGGAGGAGTTAACCCTCCACATCTATCAAGACAACTCAAGGTGTTAACCCTCCACATCTATCAGGACAACTAAAGGTGTTGACCCTCCACATCTATCAGGACAACTAAAGGTGTTGACCCTCCACATCTATCAGGACAACTAAAGGTGTTAACCCTCCGCATCTATCAAGACAACAAAGGTGTTAACCCTCCACATCTATCAAGACAACTAAAGGTGTTAACCCTCCACATCTATCAGACAACTAAAGGTGTTAACCCTCCACATCTATCAAGACAACTGGAGGTGTTAACCCTCAGCATCTATCAAGACAACTAAAGGTGTTAACCCTCCACATCTATCAAGACAACTGGAGGAGTTAACCCTCCACATCTATCAGACAACTAAAGTCATTAACCCTCCACATCTATCAAGACAACTAAAGGCATTAACCCTCCACATCTATCAAGACAACTAAAGGTGTTAACCCTTCACATCAATCAGACAACTAAAGGTGTTAACCCTCCACATCTATCAAGACAACTGGAGGAGTTAACCCTCCACATCTATCTAGGGCGGCGGTAGCTTAGTGGTTAAGAGCGTTGTGCCAGTAACCGAAAGGTCGCTGGTTCTAATCCCCGAGCCGACTAGTGAAAAATCTGTCGATTGCCCTTGAGCAAGGCATTAACCCTAATTGCTCCGGGCGCCGAAGACGTGGATGTCTTAAGGCAGCCCCCCGCACCTCTCTGATTCAGAGGGGTTGGGTTAAATCTGGAAGACACATTTCAGTTGAATGCATTCAGTTGTACAACTGACTAGATATCTCCCTTTCCCTTCTCTAGACAACTAAAGGTGTTAACCCTCCACATCTATCGAGACAACTAAAGGTGTTGACCCTCCACATCTATCAGGACAACTAAAGGTGTTGACCCTCCACATCTATCAAGACAACTAAAGGTGTTAACCCTCCACATCTATCAAGACAACTAAAGGTGTTAACCCTCCACATCTATCAGACAACTAAAGGTGTTAACCCTCCACATCTATCAAGACAACTGGAGGTGTTAACCCACCGCATCTATCAAGACAACTAAAGGTGTTAACCCTCCACATCTATCAAGACGACTGGAGGAGTTAACCCTCCACATCTATCAGACAACTAAAGTCGTTAACCCTCCACATCTATCAAGACAACTAAAGGCATTAACCCTCCACATCTATCAAGACAACTAAAGGTGTTAACCCTTCACATCAATCAGACAACTAAAGGTGTTAACCCTCCGCATCTATCTAGACAACTAAAGGTGTTAACCCTCCACATCTATCAAGACAACTGGAGGTGTTAACCCTCCGCATCTATCAAGACAACTAAAGGTGTTAACCCTCCACATCTATCAAGACAACTGGAGGAGTTAACCCTCCACATCTATCAGACAACTAAAAGGTGTTAACCCTCCACATCTATCAAGACAACTAAAGGTGTTAACCCTTCACATCAATCAGACAACTTAAGGTGTTAACCCTCCGCATCTATCTAGACAACTAAAGGTGTTAACCCTCCACATCTATCAAGACAACTGGAGGTGTTAACCCTCCGCATCTATCAAGACAACTAAAGGTGTTAACCCTCCACATCTATCAAGACAACTGGAGGAGTTAACCCTCCACATCTATCAAGACAACTAAAGGCATTAACCCTCCACATCTATCAAGACAACTAAAGGTGTTAACCCTTCACATCAATCAGACAACTAAAGGTGTTAACCCTCCGCATCTATCTAGACAACTAAAGGTGTTAACCCTCCACATCTATCAAGACAACTAAAGGTGTTAACCCTTCACATCAATCAGACAACTAAAGGTGTTAACCCTCCGCATCTATCTAGACAACTAAAGGTGTTAACCCTCCACATCTATCAAGACAACTGGAGGAGTTAACCCTCCACATATATCTAGACAACTCAAGGTTTTAACCCTCCACATCTATCAGGACAACTAAAGGTGTTGACCCTCCACATCTATCAGGACAACTAAAGGTGTTGACCCTCCACATCTATCAGGACAACTAAAGTTGTTAACCCTCCGCATCTATCAAGACAACTAAAGGTGTTAACCCTCCACATCTATCAAGACAACTAAAGGTGTTAACCCTCCACATCTATCAGACAACTAAAGGTGTTAACCCTCCACATCTATCAAGACAACTGGAGGTGTTAACCCTCCGCATCTATCAAGACAACTAAAGGTGTTAACCCTCCACATCTATCAAGACAACTGGAGGAGTTAACCCTCCACATCTATCAGACAACTAAAGTCATTAACCCTCCACATCTATCAAGACAACTAAAGGCATTAACCCTCCACATCTATCAAGACAACTAAAGGTGTTAACCCTTCACATCAATCAGACAACTAAAGGTGTTAACCCTCCACATCTATCAAGACAACTGGAGGAGTTAACCCTCCACATCTATCTAGACAACTCAAGGTGTTAACCCTCCACATCTATCAGGACAACTAAAGGTGTTGACCCTCCACATCTATCAGGACAACTAAAGGTGTTGACCCTCCACATCTATCAGGACAACTAAAGTTGTTAACCCTCCGCATCTATCAAGACAACTAAAGGTGTTAACCCTCCACATCTATCAAGACAACTAAAGGTGTTAACCCTCCACATCTATCAGACAACTAAAGGTGTTAACCCTCCACATCTATCAAGACAACTGGAGGTGTTAACCCTCCGCATCTATCAAGACAACTAAAGGTGTTAACCCTCCACATCTATCAAGACAACTGGAGGAGTTAACCCTCCACATCTATCAGACAACTAAAGTCATTAACCCTCCACATCTATCAAGACAACTAAAGGCATTAATCCTCCACATCTATCAAGACAACTAAAGGTGTTAACCCTTCACATCAATCAGACAACTAAAGGTGTTAACCCTCCGCATCTATCTAGACAACTAAAGGTGTTAACCCTCCACATCTATCAAGACAACTGGAGGTGTTAACCCTCCGCATCTATCAAGACAACTAAAGGTGTTAACCCTCCACATCTATCAAGACAACTGGAGGAGTTAACCGTCCACATCTATCAGACAACTAAAGGTGTTAACCCTCCACATCTATCAAGACAACTAAAGGTGTTAACCCTTCACATCAATCAGACAACTAAAGGTGTTAACCCTCCGCATCTATCTAGACAACTAAAGGTGTTAACCCTCCACATCTATCAAGACAACTGGAGGAGTTAACCCTCCACATCTATCAATACAACTAAAGGCATTAACCCTCCACATCTATCAAGACAACTAAAGGTGTTAACCCTTCACATCAATCAGACAACTAAAGGTGTTAACCCTCCGCATCTATCTAGACAACTAAAGGTGTTAACCCTCCACATCTATCAAGACAACTAAAGGTGTTAACCCTTCACATCAATCAGACAACTAAAGGTGTTAACCCTCCGCATCTATCTAGACAACTAAAGGTGTTAACCCTCCACATCTATCAAGACAACTGGAGGTGTTAACCCTCCACATCAATCAGACAACTAAAGGTGTTAACCCTCCACATCTATCTAGACAACTAAAGGTGTTAACCCTCCACATCTATCAGGACAACTAAAGGTGTTGACCCTCCACATCTATCAGGACAACTAAAGGTGTTAACCCTCCACATCTATCAAGACAACTAAAGGTGTTAACCCTCCACATCTATCAAGATAACTAAAGGTGTTAACCCTCCACATCTATCAAGACAACTAAAGGTGTTGACCCTCCACATCTATCAGGACAACTAAAGGTGTTAACCCTTCACATCAATCAGGACAACTAAAGGTGTTAACCCTCCGCATCTATCTAGACAACTAAAGGTGTTAACCCTCCGCATCTATCAAGACAACGAGTTGGTACCCCCGCATCTATCAAGACATTTGTTTGCCGACCGCCATAATACCATAGCAGAAGAAGCTGATATGTAACAGTTGGTCTTCGTTTTATAGCCTGCATAACGTTATGAACTTGTTATTGATTTTATGTCAAAACTATGTAAGTGCTATTTTGGAGTTTGTAGCTACATTTAGCTATTTGTTTATGGCTAGCTAGCCTGTCTGTATTTCAGTCTGTCTATGTAGCCAGCTGGCTGCCAGTCTGTCTATGTAGCCAGCTGGCTGCCAGTCTGTCTATGTAGCCAGCTGGCTGCCAGTCTGTCTATGTAGCCAGCTGGCTGCCAGTCTGTCTATGTAGCCAGCTGGCTGCCAGTCTGTCTATGTAGCCAGCTGGCTGCCAGTCTGTCTATGTAGCCAGCTGGCTGCCAGTCTGTCTATGTAGCCAGCTGGCTGCCAGTCTGTCTATGTAGCCAGCTGGCTGCCAGTCTGTCTATGTAGCCAGCTGGCTGCCAGTCTGTCTATGTAGCCAGCTGGCTGCCAGTCTGTCTATGTAGCCAGCTGGCTGCCAGTCTGTCTATGTAGCCAGCTGGCTGCCAGTCTGTCTATGTAGCCAGCTGGCTGCCAGTCTGTCTATGTAGCCAGCTGGCTGCCAGTCTGTCTATGTAGCCAGCTGGCTGCCAGTCTGTCTATGTAGCCAGCTGGCTGCCAGTCAGTCTATGTAGCCAGCTGGCTGCTATGTTAATTGTTTTATGAAGTATTGAATACAATGAAATGACACTGTATTGACTCCTGAAGCTGATGCAGTAAAATAAACCAAATCTTTCCTGTCAATTCATTCCTGGGGCCTGTAACATATTGGCCTATACTCGGTACCACAATACATACCAACAATTTGAATGACCAAACACTGGAACTGCTCGACCCAGATGGCCAACGTTGCCGGTCAGAGGTCAGAACCTGGAGAAGGTAAGCTACCTGCCTCGTGATACACCTGTCCTGTCTGGTGCTGATCGGCTGACCTAGGAACCCAGACATAGTGAGGCGTTTCAGTAGTCTGACTAACTGGTTTGGTAACAATACTTTTAGGTAACTGTCAGTTAAGTGATTGTGTTTTAGGGGCTCAGATTGTTGATAATAGTTAGTACCGGTCATAAGGTAAGCAGTTATGAGTGTGGTGATGCAGTTTCACAAAGGAAGGGGAGTAAATGGCAATAGATTATTTATTTTATTCCAATTTTGTAGATATTACAATGACATCATTTTGATATTTCATCCCCACAATACTATATAGGAAAAATGATGTCTTCTGAGAGATTGATTAGGTCATTTTATTTCATTTTTGTAGGACTGTTTATATTTGACCGGGACTAAAAGTGTTCAACAGCAGTTCTGTGGTGGTTCTGGAGTGTTCGAATCTGGAGTATTTGAATGTGGTCCGGTGGTGGATGGTTCTATGGTGGTTCTGGAGTATTTGACAGTTGTCCAGTGGTGGATGGTTCTGGGGTATTTGACAGTGATCCAGTGGTGGATGGTTATGTGGTGGTTCTGGATTGTTTGACATTGGTCCAGTGGTGGCTGGTTCTGCTGTGAATCTGGAGTACGTGACAGTGGTCCAGTGGTGGATGGTTCTGGAGTGTTTTACAGTGGTCCAGTGGTGGATGGTTCTGGAGTATTTGACAGTGTCTAGTGGTGGATGGTTCTGGAGTGTTTGACAGTAGTCCAGTGGTGGATGGTTCTGGAGTTTTTGACAGTGGTCCAGTGGTGGCTGGTTGCCATGGCATCTCTCTTCTCCTCCCCTCTCTCCTCCTCCTCTCTCTTATCCTCCTCTCTTCTCATCCTCTCTCTTCTCCTACTCTCTCTTCTCCTCCTCTCTTCTCCTCCTCTCTCTTCTCCTCCTCTCTCTTATCCTCCTCTCTTCTCATCCTCTCTCTTCTCCTCCTCTCTCTTCTCCTCCTCTCTATTCTTCTCCTCCTCTCTCTTCTCCTCCTCTCTCTTCTCCTCCTCTCTTCTCCTCCTCTCTTATCCTCCTCTCTCTTCTCCTCCTCTCTTCTCCTCCTCTCTCTTCTCCTCCTCTCTTCTCCTCCTCTCTCTTCTTCTCCTCTCTATTCTTCTCCTCTCTATTCTTCTCCTCTCTTCTCCTCCTCTCTCTTCTCCTCCTCTCTCTTCTCCTCCTCTCTTCTCCTCCTCTCTTCTCCTCCTCTCTCTTCTCCTCCTCTCTCTTCTTCTCCTCTCTCTTCTCCTCCTCTCTTCTCCTCCTCTCTCTTCTTCTCCTCCTCTCTTCTCCTCCTCTCTTCTCCTCCTCTATTCTCCTCCTCTATTCTCTCTCTCTTCTCCTCCTCTCTCTTCTCCTCCTCTCTTCTTCTCCTCTCTTCTCCTCCTCTCTCTTCTCCTCCTCCTCTCTTCTCCTCCTCTCTCTTCTCCTCCTCTCTCTTCTTCTCCTCTCTCTTCTCCTCCTCTCTTCTCCTCCTCTCTCTTCTCCTCCTCTCTTCTCCTCCTCTCTTCTCCTCCTCTCTCTTCTCCTCCTCCTCTCTTCTTCTCCTCTCTCTTCTTACATCCTCTCTCTTCTCCTCCTCTCTTATTCTCCTCTCTTCTCTTCCTTTCTCTTCCCCTCCTCCTCCTTTATCTCCTCAGAGGAGACGCTACACACTCCAACTATAACTCTGTGTCTGCTAACGGCTCTTGGTTTCTCCATTATGTATCCCAGGCTCTTACCTTCCGGTCGATGGCGTTCCAGCTCTTAGACCTGTGAGGGAACATCCTCTCCTTCTCAGCCATCAGCAGGTAGCCTTGTCTGGGACTGTTCTCTGGGCCAGTAGCCTCCTGGACCTGGGTCTGGTCCTCCTCAGTCTGAATAACTACCCCAACCAGAAGCCATCGATTACAGGCAACAGCCGTACTGAGCTAAAGGGTAGAGCTGCCGCTTTCAAGGAGTGGGACTCTATCCCGTACGCTTACAAGAAATCCTGCTATGCCCTCCGACGAACCATCAATAGGCAAAGAGTCAATAGATGACTAAGATTGAATCGTACTACACTGGCTCTGACGCTCGTCGGATGTGGCAGGGCTTGAAACCTATTACAGACTACAAAGGGAAGCACAGCCGCGAGCTACCTAGTGACACAAGCCTACCAGACGAGCTAAATCACTTCTATGCTCGCTTCGAAGCAAGCAACACCGAATCATGCATGAGAGCATCAGCTGTTCCGGATGACTATGTGATCAAGCTCTCTGTAGCCGATGTGAGTAAGACTTTTAAGCAGGTCAAAATTCACAAGGCCGCAGGGCCAGACGGATTACCAGGACGTGTACTCCGAGCATGCACTGACCAACTGGCAAGAGTCTTCACTGACATTTTCAACATGTCCTTGACTGAGTCTGTAATATCAACATGTTTCAAGCAGACCACCATAGTCCCTGTGCCCAAGAACACTAAGATAACCTGCCTAAATGACCACCGACCCGTAGCACTCAAGTCTGTAGCCATGAAGTGCTTTGAAAGGCAGGTCATGGCTCACATCAACAGCATCATCCCGGATACCCTAGACCCACTCCAATTTGCATACCGCCCCAACAGATCCACAGATTATGAAATCCTAATTGCACTCCACACTGCCCTTTCCCACCTGGACAAGAGGAACACCTACGTGAGAATGCTATTCATTGACTACAGCTCAGCATTCAACACCATAGTGCCCTCAAAGCTCATCACTAAGCTAAGGACCCTGGGACTAAACACCTCCCTCTGCAACTGGATCCTCGACTTCCTGACGGGCCGCCCCCAGGTGGTAAGGGTAGGTAACAACACATCTGCCACACTGATCCTCAACACGGGGGCCCTTCAGGGGTGCGTGCTCAGTCCCCTCGTGTACTCCCTGTTCACCCATGACTGCATGGCCAGGCACGACACCAACACCATCATTCAATTTGCCGACGAAACAACAGTGGTAGGCCTGATCACCGACAACGATGAGACAGCCTATAGGGAGGAGGTCAGAGACCTGGCAGTGTGGTGCCAGGATAACAACCTCTCCCTCAACGTGATCAAGACAAAGGAGATGATTGTGGACTAGAGGGAAAAAAAGAGGACTGAGCACGCCCCCATTCTCATCGTCGGAGCTGTAGTGGAACAAGTTGAGAGCTTCAAGTTCCTTGGTGTCCACATCACCAAGAAACTATCATGGTCCAAATACACCAAGACAGTCGTGACGAGGGCACGACAAAGCCTATTCCCCCTCAGGAGACTGAAAATATTTGGCATGGGTCCTCAGATCCTCAAAAAGTTCTACAGCTGCACCATCGAGAGCATCCTGACTGGTTGCATCACCGCCTGGTATGGAACTGCTCGGCCTCCGACCGCAAGGTACTACAGAGGGTAGTGCGTACGGCCCAGTACATCACTGGGGCCAAGCTTCCTGCCATCCAGGACCTCTATACCAGGCGGTGTCAGAGGAAAGTCCTAAAAATGATCAAAGACTCCAGCCACCCTAATCATAGACTGTTCTCTCTGCTAACGCATGGGAAGCGGTACCGGAGTGCCAAGTCTAGGTCCAAAAGGCTTCTTAACAGCTTCTAACCCCAAGCCATAAGACTCCTGAACAGCTAATCATGGCTAACCGGACTATTTGCATTACATTGGTTGGAAAAAGTAGTTCAGTCTCTATAGTAGGAAGAACTAGTTCAGTCTCAGTCGTTGGAATAACCAGTTCAGTCTCTATAGCTGGAATAACTAGTTCAGTCTCTATAGCTGGAAGAACTAGTTCAGTCTCTATAGCTGGAATAACTAGTTCAGTCTCTATAGCTGGAATAACTAGTTCAGTCTCTATAGCTGGAAAACTAGTTCAGTCTCTATAGCTGGAGGAACTAGTTCAGTCTCTATAGCTGGAGGAACTAGTTCAGTCTCTATAGCTGGAAAACTAGTTCAGTCTCTATAGCTGGAGGAACTAGTTCAGTCTCTATAGCTGGAAAACTAGTTCAGTCTCTATAGCTGGAGGAACTAGTTCAGTCTCTATAGCTGGAGGAACTAGTTCAGTCTCTATAGCTGGAAAACTAGTTCAGTCTCTATAGCTGAAGGAACTAGTTCAGTCTCTATAGCTGGAAAACTAGTTCAGTCTCTATAGCTGGAAAACTAGTTCAGTCTCTATAGCTGGAAAACTAGTTCAGTCTCTATAGCTGGAAAACTAGTTCAGTCTCTATAGCTGGAGGAACTAGTTCAGTCTCTATAGCTGGAGGAACTAGTTCAGTCTCTATAGCTGGAAGAACTAGTTCAGTCTCTATAGCTGGAGGAACTAGTTCAGTCTCTATAGCTGGAAAACTAGTTCAGTCTCTATAGCTGGAAAACTAGTTCAGTCTCTATAACTGGAGGAACTAGTTCAATCTCTATAGCTGGAGGAACTAGTTCAGTCTCTATAGCTGGAGGAACTAGTTCAGTCTCTATAGCTGGAGGAACTAGTTCAGTCTCTATAGCTGGAGGAACTAGTTCAGTCTCTATAGCTGGAGGAACTAGTTCAGTCTCTATAGCTGGAGGAACTAGTTCAGTCTCTATAGCTGGAGGAACTAGTTCAGTCTCTATAGCTGGAAAACTAGTTCAGTCTCTATAACTGGAGGAACTAGTTCAGTCTCTATAGCTGGAGGAACTAGTTCAGTCTCTATAGCTGGAGGAACTAGTTCAGTCTCTATAGCTGGAGGAACTAGTTCAGTCTCTATAGCTGGAGGAACTAGTTCAGTCTCTATAGCTGGAAAACTAGTTCAGTCTCTATAGCTGGAGGAACTAGTTCAGTCTCTATAGCTAGAGGAACTAGTTCAGTCTCTATAACTGGAGGAACTAGTTCAGTCTCTATAGCTGGAGGAACTAGTTCAGTCTCTATAACTGGAGGAACTAGTTCAGTCTCTATAGCTGGAAAACTAGTTCAGTCTCTATAGCTGGAGGAACTAGTTCAGTCTCTATAGCTGGAGGAACTAGTTCAGTCTCTATAGCTGGAAAACTAGTTCAGTCTCTATAGCTGGAGGAACTAGTTCAGTCTCTATAACTGGAGGAACTAGTTCAGTCTCTATAGCTGGAAAAATAGTTCAGTCTCTATAGCTGGAGGAACTAGTTCAGTCTCTATAGCTGGAGGAACTAGTTCAGTCTCTATAGCTGGAGGAACTAGTTCAGTCTCTATAGCTGGAAAACTAGTTCAGTCTCTATAGCTGGAGGAACTAGTTCAGTCTCTATAACTGGAGGAACTAGTTCAGTCTCTATAGCTGGAAAACTAGTTCAGTCTCTATAGCTGGAGGATCTAGTTCAGTCTCTATAGCTGGAAAACTAGTTCAGTCTCTATAGCTGGAGGAACTAGTTCAGTCTCTATAACTGGAGGAACTAGTTCAGTCTCTATAGCTGGAAAACTAGTTCAGTCTCTATAGCTGGAGGAACTAGTTCAGTCTGTATAGCTGGAGGAACTAGTTCAGTCTCTATAGCTGGAGGAACTAGTTCAGTCTCTATAACTGGAGGAACTAGTTCAGTCTCTATAGCTGGAAAACTAGTTCAGTCTCTATAGCTGGAGGAACTAGTTCAGTCTCTATAGCTGGAGGAACTAGTTCAGACTATGTGATTGGTATAATTAGTTCAGTCTCTATAGCTGGAATAACTAGTTCAGTCTTTATTGTTTGAATAAGGAGTTCATCTCTATGGTTGGAATAACTAGTGCATTCTTTCTCGCTGGTTGGAATAACTAGTGCATTCTTTCTCGTTGGTTGGAATAACTATTTCAGTCTCTATTGTTGGAAGAACGAGTTCAGTCTCTATAGCTGGAAAACTAGTTCAGTCTCTATAGCTGGAGGAACTAGTTCAGTCTCTATAGCTGGAGGAACTAGTTCAGTCTCTATAGCTGGAAGAACTAGTTCAGTCTCTATAGCTGGAGGAACTAGTTCAGTCTCTATAGCTGGAGGAACTAGTTCAGTCTCTATAGCTGGAGGAACTAGTTCAGTCTCTATAGCTGGAGGAACTAGTTCAGTCTCTATAGCTGGAGGAACTAGTTCAGTCTCTATAGCTGGAGGAACTAGTTCAGTCTCTATAGCTGGAAAACTAGTTCAGTCTCTATAGCTGGAAAACTAGTTCAGTCTCTATAGCTGGAGGAACTAGTTCAGTCTCTATAGCTGGAGGAACTAGTTCAGACTATGTGATTGGTATAATTAGTTCAGTCTCTATAGCTGGAATAACTAGTTCAGTCTTTATTGTTTGAATAAGGAGTTCATCTCTATGGTTGGAATAATTAGTGCATTCTTTCTCGTTGGTTGGAATAACTCGTGCATTCTTTCTCGTTGGTTGGAATAACTATTTCAGTCTCTATTGTTGGAAGAACTAGTTCAGTCTCTATAGCTGGAAAACTAGTTCAGTCTCTATAGCTGGAGGAACTAGTTCAGTCTCTATAGCTGGAAAACTAGTTCAGTCTCTATAGCTGGAGGAACTAGTTCAGTCTCTATAGCTGGAGGAACTGGTTCAGTCTCTATAGCTGGAAAACTAGTTCAGTCTCTATAGCTGGAGGAACTAGTTCAGTCTCTATAGCTGGAAGAACTAGTTCAGTCTCTATAGCTGGAGGAACTAGTTCAGTCTCTATAGCTGGAATAACTAGTTCAGTCTCTATAGTTGGAATAACTAGCTCAGTCTCTATAGCTGGAATAACTAGTTCAGTCTCTATAGCTGGAGGAACTAGTTCAGTCTCTATAGCTGGAATAACTAGTTCAGTCTCTATAGCTGGAGGATCTAGTTCAGTCTCTATAGCTGGAAAACTAGTTCAGTCTCTATAGCTGGAGTAACTAGTTCAGTCTCTATAGCTGGAGGAACTAGTTCAGTCTCTATAGCTGGAAAAACTAGTTCAGTCTCTATAGCTGGAGGAACTAGTTCAGTCTGTATAGCTGGAGGAACTAGTTCAGTCTCTATAGCTGGAGGAACTAGTTCAGTCTCTATAACTGGAGGAACTAGTTCAGTCTCTATAGCTGGAAAACTAGTTCAGTCTCTATAGCTGGAGGAACTAGTTCAGTCTCTATAGCTGGAGGAACTAGTTCAGACTATGTGATTGGTATAATTAGTTCAGTCTCTATAGCTGGAATAACTAGTTCAGTCTCTATTGTTTGAATAAGGAGTTCAGTCTCTATGGTTGGAATAACTAGTGCATTCTTTCTCGCTGGTTGGAATAACTAGTGCATTCTTTTCGTTGGTTGGAATAACTAGTTCAGTCTCTATTGTTGGAAGAACTAGTTCAGTCTCTATAGCTGGAATAACTAGTTCAGTCTCTATAGCTGGAATAACTAGTTCAGTCTCTGTGGCTGGAGGAACTAGTTCAGTCTCTATGGCTGGAAGAACTAGTTCAGTCTCTATGGCTGGAATAACTAGTTCAGTCTCTATAGCTGGAATAACTAGTTCAGTCTCTATGGCTGGAGGAACTAGTTCAGTCTCTATAGCTGAAGGAACTAGTTCAGTCTCTATAGCTGGAGTAACTAGTTCAGTCTCTATGGCTGGAGGAACTAGTTCAGTCTCTATAGCTGGAGGAACTAGTTCAGTCTCTATAGCTGGATGAACTAGTTCAGTATCTATAGCTGGAGGAACTAGTTCAGTCTCTATAGCTGGAGGAACTAGTTCAGACTATGTGATTGGTATAATTAGTTCAGTCTCTATAGCTGGAATAACTAGTTCAGTCTTTATTGTTTGAATAAGGAGTTCATCTCTATGGTTGGAATAATTAGTGCATTCTTTCTCGTTGGTTGGAATAACTAGTGCATTCTTTCTCGTTGGTTGGAATAACTATTTCAGTCTCTATTGTTGGAAGAACTAGTTCAGTCTCTATAGCTGGAAAACTAGTTCAGTCTCTATAGCTGGAGGAACTAGTTCAGTCTCTATAGCTGGAAAACTAGTTCAGTCTCTATAGCTGGAGGAACTAGTTCAGTCTCTATAGCTGGAGGAACTGGTTCAGTCTCTATAGCTGGAAAACTAGTTCAGTCTCTATAGCTGGAGGAACTAGTTCAGTCTCTATAGCTGGAGGAACTAGTTCAGTCTCTATAGCTGGAGGAACTAGTTCAGTCTCTATAGCTGGAGTAACTAGTTCAGTCTCTATTGAATGGAATTACTAGTTCAATCTCCATGGTTCGACAAAATAGTTCAGTATGTGTGTCAATTCTGTATGGTTGGAATAACTATTTAGGTCTCTTTGGCTGGATTAACTAGTTCAGATCCTATGGTTGGAATAACTTTCAGTCTCTTTGGTTGGAATAACTAGTTAATTCTCTATGATTGGAGGAACTAGTTCAGTCTCTATGGTTGGAATATCTAGCTCAGTCTCTGGTTGCAATAACTAGTTCAGTCTCTTTAACTGGAATAACTAGTTCAGTTTCTATGGTTGGAGGAACTAGTTCAGTCTATATGGTTGGAAAAATTAGTTCAGTATAAGTTTGGAATAACTAAATCAGGCTCTATTGTTGGAATAACTAGATCAGTATGTATGGCTGGAATAACTAGATCAGTCTGTATGGCTGGACAAATTATTTCAGTCCATATGGTTGGAATAAGTAGTTAAAGTGCTATGGTTGGAAAAAAGTAATTCAGTCACTATAGCTGGAAAAACTAGTTCAGTCTCTATGGTTGCAATAATTAGTTCAGTCTCTTTAACTGGAATAACTAGTTCAGTTTCTATAGCTGGAGGAACTAGTTCAGTCTATATGGTTGGAATAACTAGTTCAGTCTATATGGTTGGAAGAAATAGTTCAGTATAAGTTTGGAATAACTAAATCAGGCTCTATTGTTGGAATATGTAGTTCAGTCTATATAGCTGGAATAACTAGTTAAGTCTCCATGGATAAAATAAGTAGTTTAGTCTGTATAATGGAATAACTAGCTCAGACTCTATGGCTGGAATATTTAGTTCAGTCTAAAGCTGGAATAACTAGTTCAGTTTCTTTGCTGTGAATGACTTGTTCAGTCTCTATTGTAGGATGAACTAATTATTTGTCTATTGTTGGAATAACTAGTTCAGTCTCTGTTTGGAATAACTAGTTCAATTGCTATGGATGGAATAAGTAGTTCAGTCACTATAGCTTGAAAAATAAGTTCAGTCTCTATGGTTGTAATAACTACTTCAGTCTCTGTTGTTTAAGGAACTAGTTCAGTGTATATTGTTGGAATAACTAGTTCAGTCTCTATGGTTGGAATAAATGTTTCAGTCTCTACGGTTGGAATAATAGTTCAGTCTCTATACTTGGAATAACTAGTTCAGTCTGTATAGCTGGAATAACTATCTCAGTCTCTATGTCTGGAATAATTAGTTAAATCTCTATGGTTGGAATAATCAGTTCAGTCTGTATGATTGGAGGAATAAGTTCCGTCTCTATAGTTGGAATAACTAGCTCAGTCTCTATAGTTGGAATAACTAGCTCAGTCTCTATAGTTGGAATAACTAGCTCAGTCTCTATAGTTGGAATAACTAGCTCAGTCTCTATAGTTGGAATAACTAGCTCAGTCTCTATAGTTGGAATAACTAGCTCAGTCTCTATAGTTGGAATAACTAGTTCAGTCTCTATAGCTGGAATAACTAGTTCAGTCTCTATAGCTGGAACAACTAGCTCAGTCTCTATAGTTGGAATAACTAGCTCAGTCTCTATAGTTGGAATAACTAGCTCAGTCTCTATAGTTGGAATAACTAGTTCAGTCTCTATAGTTGGAATAACTAGTTCAGTCTCTATAGCTGGAATAACTAGCTCAGTCTCTATAGTTGGAATAACTAGCTCAGTCTCTATAGTTGGAATAACTAGCTCAGTCTCTTTGGTTGCAGGAAGTAGTTCAGTCTATTTTTTATTTTATTTTTTATTTTACCTTTATTTAACTAGGCAAGTCAGTTAAGAACAAATTCTTATTTCCAATGCCGGCCTACACCGGCCAAACCTGGACGACGCTGGGCCAATTGTGTGCCACCCTATGTTTGGAATAAGTAGTTCAGTCTCTATGGTTGGAAAAACTAGTTCGGTCTCTATGGGTGGTATAACTAGTTACATATCAATAGCTGGAATAACTAGTTCAGTGTCTATTGTTGAAATAATACTTTAGTCACTACAGATGGATTAATTAGTTAGGTCTCTATGGTTGGAATAACTAGTTCAGTCTCTATAGCTGGAATAACTAGTTTAGTGTGTATGGTTGGATTAACTAGTTCAGTTTGTATGGTTGGAGGAACTTGTTCAGTCACTATGGTTGGATTAACTAGTTCAGTCTCTATATTTGGAAATAACTAGTTCAGTCTCCATGGTTTTAATAACTAATTCATTCTCTGTGGTTGGAGGAACTAGTTCAGTCTCTATGGCTATAATATCTAGTTCAGGCTCTATGGTTTTAAAAAGGAGTTCAGTCTCTATAGCTGGAATAACTAGTTCAGTGTGTATGGTTGGAATAACTAGTTAAGTCTCTACAGTTTAAATAACTAGTTTAGTCTATGGTTGGAATAAGTAGTTCAGTCTCTATGGTTGGAATAAGTAGTTTAGTCTCTATAGCTGGAGGAACTAGTTCAGTCTCTATAGCTGGATGAACTAGTTCAGTATCTATAGCTGGAATAACTAGTTCAGTCTCTATAGCTGGAATAACTAGTTCAGTCTCTATAGCTGGAACAACTAGTTCAGTCTCTATAGCTGGAGGAACTAGTTCAGTCTCTATAGCTGGAGGAACTAGTTCAGTCTCTATAGCTGGAATAACTAGTTCAGTCTCTATAGCTGGAACAACTAGTTCAGTCTCTATAGCTGGAATAACTAGCTCAGTCTCTATAGCTGGAGTAACTAGTTCAGTCTCTATAGCTAGAACAACTAGTTCAGTCTCTATAGCTGGAGGAACTAGTTCAGTCTCTATAGCTGGAGGAACTAGTTCAGTCTCTATAGCTGGAGGAACTAGTTCAGTCTTTATAGCTGGAGGAACTAGTTCAGTATCTATAGCTGGAACAACTAGTTCAGTCTCTAGAGCCGGAACAACTAGTTCAGTCTCTATACCTGGAATAACTAGTTCAATCTCTATGGTTGGAGGTAACAGGTGTGTTTCTATGGTTGGAAGAACCAGGTATGTTTCTATAGTTGGAGGACACAGTGGAAGAACTCGTGGAACTTTCTCAGTCTTCTGAGGATCCAACTCAGTCAGAGGAGGGGTTGGGGGCAACTTCATGTCTGGAGGAACTAGCAAAGCCTCTGGTATAACCAGCAAAGCCTCCTGTGGAACCATGTCAGAAGGTGGTTTAAGCAGTTCAGTCTCTTCGGCTGGTGGAATCAGAGGAACCATGTCAGACTCCTGTTGTTCAGGCCCAGGTTCAGAGACACTCTGCGTGTCAGGTAGCAGCTGGCCACGAGGCTGTTGTCCGATGTGGCTGTGGTGGACCTTGTACTCCCAGCAGGCTGCCAACTGGCCTGGAGCATTGGCCACCTGGTCCATCACAGATCTGTAGTCTGCAGTCCGGAGGGCCTTGCTGTCATCCTCTGCTGTGGTTGGTGAGATGGTGCTTTTAGCCCTGGTCCTAGCGGATCGAGGGATAACCAGAGATTTGGTGTGGTAGCATGGTATAGCATGGATTAACTTCTCCAATGGGGAGGACATGGTAGCCACCAGCTTGGGCTTCTCTCTTGGGAGACCATCTTTAGCTAATGCAGTATCCAGCAGATCTCTAGTGTCTGGGGCTTCCTGTTTAGGATTGAAGTCTGCAACCCAGAGGGCCTCGCAATTGGCAGCAGCTTGGTCGTAGAGAATAGTGCTCTTAGCCCTGGCCCTAGAGGTAGTGCAGTTATCTACAAGGTCGCTGGGATAGCATTTAACAGATTTAGACTTCTCCAGTTTGGTCTTCTCTCTTGGTAGACCTGCTTTAGCTAATGCAGCATCCAGTGGATCTGTAGGGTCTGGTACTTTGTCTTTAGGTATGTCAGTCACGGTCTCACCTCCACCTGTCTCCCCTTCAGCCCTTTGTTCACATGGGGATATCAGGATGTCCACACAGGAGCTGGGCCGTGTCCTGTCTGCTCTGTCCATGTCTAACGGCAGGCCGTAGTCCTTGGCGGCCCTGGCTTGTAGGTTGCCATGTCGCTCCCGGCCTACAGTCAGGGTAGATGCGCTAGATGCTTTCTGTAGACTGCCCTGTCGCTCCGGACCTACAGACAGGTTGGATGTGCTGCTTACACCGCCCTTTCTTTCAGACCCTAAACAAGACTGTACGCTGCCCTGCCTCTCAGGGCCAAGCGGAGCTTTTCTCTCCGTCTCCCTCTGAGACTGCTCGTCCACGTCCATCTGGAAGCGGTACATGCTGTAGCCGTCAACGCTGTTGATGGAGCTGGCTCGGAGCAGGGAGGACGGGTCGCAGTGGGACGAGTGTGTGGAGTGGGAGCGTTTCAGCTCTGACTGGTCGACCCCAGCCAGCTTCTCTAGGGCGTTCACCATGCGGCTGTGGATGTCTTCCAGCTGAGCCAGGCGAAGGTCCACCGTCTGCAGGGACGCCTTCATGGTGTTCTCCCTCTCATTCACCTCCTCCAGACGCATGGACATGTTCTCCACCCTGGGGGGAGGAAGGAGAGACAGAAGGTTCATATTAGACAAGCTCCTAGAACAACAACATCAGTAGCTTCAGGAACTGATACTTCACACTTATAAAATACCAGATTCGACAACACTTTTGGTCATGGTCATTTTAATTTAATGAACCATCTGTGCCATCTTCAGCAGACGTTGTAATTGGGTGGAAGTGTTTTGCAGTGAGCATTGTGATTGGGTGGGATTGTCTTACCGTTCTGATGTGACCTTGATCCTCTGGTCGCTGGATGAATGGTGCTCGTCCTCCTTCTCTCTGAAATACTCCTCCACACACTGCTCCTCAAACTCAAATAGAGCCTTCAGCTCCTCAGGGTTCAGCCGTAGCACTGGAGGGAGACAGCAGGATATCTCTATCAGGTACGTTTCTAAAAACTAACATGGAGACAGGACATCTATGCTCTAGTCAGTGGAAGTGGAGTGCTTGTACAGACAACTGACTGTTAATAACCCTCTGGAGTCTAAGCCCTGTCTATGTGACTGTTAATAACCCTCTGGAGTCTAAGCCCTGTCTATGCCGGGGGTTGTTTTAAGATGGTCATACCGAGGATTATTTAGCTATTTGATTTGGAATTTTAAGACCCCTTAAGGTAGCCAAAGAATATGTAAAAAAATTATTGGATGAAACATTGAATTTGGCATTACTGCTATTAGCCCATACAAACACATTGAATAACAGATTCACTACATGGAACAACAGATAATCCCCCAAAAAAGCTTAAGGAAGTTTGTTCTGAAGTGTCTTTCCTGTACCTGAGAGATACAGTGAGGGAAAAAAAATGTGATCTCCTGCTGATTTTGTACGTAAAGACATGATGTCAGTGGTGATGTGGATGCGGTTGAGGAATCAGACGCAGGACGCATAGGCTGAGTCAAACAAGACTTTACTAACTGTAAAAACAATACAAAATAAAGGACCTCAAAACAAGGAGGCGAGCGACAACGCAACACAGTGCGTCACAATAAACTAAGTCCAGAGTACAGCACAGGGGACACCAACGGACAGGCGGACAATAACACACAAACTAACGAAAACAACACAGGAAACTTATAGGGCACATAATCAGACCCAAACAGACACAGGTGTAACAGACAGACCCAACCAAACGAACATCGAAACATTCAACGGTGGCAGCTAGTACTCCGGGGACGACGAACGCTGAAGCCTGCCCGAGCAAGGAGGAGGAGCAGTCTCGGCAGAATTCGTGACACATGATCAGTCTATAATTTTAATGGTAGGTTTATTTGAACAGTGAGAGACAGAATAACAACAACAAAAATCCAGAAAAACGCTTGT
The DNA here is from genome assembly GCF_020615455.1 of Coregonus clupeaformis. Lineage (NCBI taxonomy): Eukaryota > Metazoa > Chordata > Actinopteri > Salmoniformes > Salmonidae > Coregonus > Coregonus clupeaformis. The sequence goes on from NW_025534243.1 coordinate 52,181, forward strand.
CAAAAATGTTATAAATTGATTTACATTTTAATGAGGGAAATAAGTATTTGACCCCTCTGCAAAACATGATTTAGTACTTGGTGGCAAAACCCTTGTTGGCAATCACAGAGGTCAGACGTTTCTTGTAGTTGGCCACCAGGTTTGCACACATCTCAGGAGGGATTTTGTTCCACTCCTCTTTGCAGATCTTCTCCAAGTCATTAAGGTTTCAAGGCTGACGTTTGGCAACTCGAACCTTCAGCTCCCTCCACAGATTTTCTATGGGATTAAGGTCTGGAGACTGGCTAGGCCACTCCAGGACCTTAATGTGCTTCTTCTTGAGCCACTCCTTTGTTGCCTTGGCCGTGTGTTTTGGGACATTGTCATGCTGGAATAATAATAATAATAATATGCCATTTAGCAGACGCTTTTATCCAAAGCAACTTACAGTCATGCGTGCATAATTTTTTTTCTTGTGTATGGGTGGTCCCGGGGATCGAACCCACTACCTTTGTGTTGCAAGCGCTGTGCTCTACCAGCTGAGCTACAGATTTGGAATTTTACAGAATAACCATCCACGACCCATTTTCAATGCCCTGGCTGAGGAACATGGCCCCGTCCATTGTCCCTTTGATGCGGTGAAGTTGTCCTGTCCCCTTAGCAGAAAAACACCCCCAAAGCATAATGTTTCCACCACCATGTTTGACGGTGGGGATGGTGTTCTTGGGGTCATAGGCAGCATTCCTCCTCCTCCAAACACGTCGAGTTGAGTTGATGCCAAAGAGCTCGATTTTGGTCTCATCTGACCACAACACTTTCACCCAGTTCTCCTCTGTATCTTTCAGATGTTCATTGGCAAACTTCAGACGGCCCTGTATATGTGCTTTCTTGAGCAGGGGGACCTTGCGGGCGCTGCAGGATTTCAGTCCTTCACGTCGTAGTGTGTTACCTATTGTTTTCTTGGTGACTATGGTCCCAGCTGCCTTGAGATCATTGACAAGATCCTCCCATGTAGTTCTGGGCTGATTCCTCACCGTTCTCATGATCATTGCAACTCCACGAGGTGAGATCTTGCATGGAGCCCCAGGCCGAGGGAGATTGACAGTTCTTTTGTGTTTCTTCCATTTGCGAATAATCGCACCAACTGTTGTCACCTTCTCACCAAGCTGCTTGCCGATGGTCTTGTAGCCCATTCCAGCCTTGTGTAGGTCTACAATCTTGTCCCTGACATCCTTGGAGAGCTCTTTGGTCTTGGCCATGGTGGAGAGTTTGGAATCTGATTGATTGATTGCTTCTGTGGACAGGTGTCTTTTATACAGGTAACAAGCTGAGATTAGGAGCACTCCCTTTAAGAGTGTGCTCCTAATCTCAGCTCGTTACCTGTATAAAAGACACCTGGGAGCCAGAAATCTTTCTGATTGAGAGGGGGTCAAATACTTATTTCCCTCATTAAAATGCAAATCAATTTATAACATTTTTGACATGCGTTTTTCTGGATTTTTTTGTTGTTATTCTGTCTCTCACTGTTCAAATAAACCTACCATTATTAAAAATATAGACTGATCATTTCTTTGTCAGTGGGCAAACGTACAAAATCAGCAGGGGATCAAATACTTTTTTCCCTCACTGTATAAGAAAGATCAGGAAACTATTTCAATATTTTTGTATTTATCCCCTTATTTTAGGCACTAAACTACACTATATACTGTATACAAAAGTATGTGGACACCCCTTCAAATTAGTGGATTCGGCTATTTCAGCCACACCCATTGCTGACAGGTTTATAAAATCGAGTACACAGCCATGCAATCTCCATAGAGAAACATTGGCAGTAGAATGGCCATACTGAAGAGCTCAGTGACTTTCAACGTGGCACCGTCATAGGATGCCACCTTTCCAACAATTCAGTTCGTCAAATTTCTGCCCTGCTAGAGCTGCCCTGGTCAACTGTAAGTGCTGTTATTGTGAATTGGAAACGTCTAGGATCAACAACGGCTCAGCCGCAAAGTGGTAGGCCACACAAGCTCACAGAACGGGACGTAGCGCGTAAACATCTCCTCGGTTGCAACATTCACCACCGAGTTCCAAACTGCTTCTGGAAGCAACCTCAGCACAAGAACTGTTAGTCCGGAGCTTCATGAAATGGGTTTCCATGTCCGAGCAGCCGCACACAAGCCTAAGATCACCATACGCAATGCCAAGCGTTGGCTGGAGTGGTGTAAAGCTCACCACCATTGGACTCTGTTCTCTGGAGTGATGAATCACGCTTCACTATCTGGCAGTCCGACAGACAAATCTGGGTTTGGCGGATGCCAGGAGAGCTCTACCTACCCCAATGCATAGTGCCAACTGTAAAGTTTGGCGGAGGAGGAATAATGGTCTGGGGCTGTTTTTCATGGTTTGGGCTAGGCCCCTTAGTTCCAGTGAAGGGACATTTTAATGCTACAGCAAACAATGACATTCTAGAGGATTCTGTGCTTCCAACTTTGGCAGCAGTTTGGGGAAGGCCCTTTCCTGTTTCAGCATGACAGTGCCCCAGTGCACAAAGCGAGGTCCATACAGAAATGGTTTGTCGAGATCGGTGTGGAAGAACTTGACTGACCTGCACAGAGCCCTGACCTCAACACCATCGAACACCTTTGGGATGAATTGGAACGCCGACTGCGGGCCTAATCTTCCAACATCAATACCCGACCTAACTAATGACCTTTTGTCTGAATGGAAGCAAGTCCCCTCAGCAATGCTCCAACATCTAGTGGAAGCCTTACCAGAAGATTGGAGGCTGTTATAGCAGCAAAGGGGGGACCAACTCCATATTAATGCCCATGATTTTGGAATGACATGATTGACGAGCAGGTGTCCACGGTTAGCTACCCTTCTATCCAAACTCCTCCTGCACCACAGCAACGATACGTCATGAAACCGGTTGTCCACCCTTCTATCCAAACTCCTCCTGCACCTCAGCCACCATAAGTCATGAAACCGGTTGGCCACCCTTATATCCTTCTGTTTGGTGACGTTGCTTTAGTGACTTCTCATCCAGTTGTTCTAGCTAAGTTTTGTTTTGTTCATTTACCTCACAAAGTCCTCTGGCTTCTCTTCCAGTTGTTCTAGCTTAGTTTAATTCAGTTTAACTCACTGAGTCCTCTGTCTTTCTCTTCCAATCGTTATAGTTTAGTTTAGTCTAGTTGAAAAAGAACGCCACCTGGTGGTCGGTGAACTTTGATAAGTGCCGGTTTAAACTAGAGACAATCGCCCCTGGTCCCCGGTCAGAGGGACAATGACGCAGCAGGAGACTCACATCACTAATGTTTTGCCACAAGCAAACACACGGCATTGAATTGAACTAGGTTTGATAATGGTGGAAAGGATAGTGATAGTGGTTTCTTTGGATAAGAAACAGAAAGAAACACAGGATGTAATTAGTTATTACTATACAATGGCAATGTGTGCTACTATGCTAATGTATTAGCAGTGATGTACATAAGGTGCTAGCAGGAGCAGTGCAATGGAACATTGCAGCAATGGTAAATGGCTAATAAGCTAATTAGCATAGTATAATTGTGGATAAAGATAGCTTCATTAGCAATGGAATTAGCAGTGCAATATTAGCAGTAACCAGTAGATACAGTTGAAGTCGGAAGTTTACATACACTTAGGTTGGAGACATTAAAACTCGTTTTTCAACCACTCCACAAAATTCTTGTTAACAAACTATAGTTTTGTCAAGTCGGTTAGGACATCTACTTTGTGCATGACACAAGTAATTTTTCCAACAATTGTTTACAGACAGATTATTTCACTCATAATTCACTGTATCACAATTCCAGTGGGTCAGATGTTTACAAACACTAAGTGGACTTTGCCTTTAAACAGCTTGGAAAATTCCAGAAAATGATGTCATGGCTTTAGAAGCTTCTGATATACTAATTGACATAATTTGAGTCAATTGGAGGTGTACCTATGGATGTATTTCAAGGCCTACCTTCAAACTCAGTGCCTCTTTGCTTGACATAATGGGAAAATGAAAAGAAATCATCCAAGACCTCAGAATTAAAATTGTAGACCTCCACAAGTCTGGTTCATCCTTGGGAGCAATTTCCAAATGCCTGAAGGTGCCACGTTCATCTGTACAAACAATAGTACGCAAGTATAAACACCATCGGACCACGCAGCCGTCATACCGCTCAGGAAGGAGATGCGTTCTGTCTCCTAGAGATAAACGTACTTTGGTGCGAAAAGTGCAAATCAATCCCAGAACAACAGCAAAGGACCTTGTGAAGATGCTGGAGGAAAAAGGTACAAAAGTATCTATATCCACAGTAAAACGAGTCCTATATCGACATAACCTGAAAGGCCGCTCAGCAAGGAAGAAGCCACTGCTGCAAAACCGCCATAATAAAGCCAAACTACGGTTTGCAACTGCACATGGGAACAAAGATCATACTTTTTGGAGAAATGTCTTTTGGTCTGATGAAACAAAAATATAACTGTTTGGCCATAATGACCATCGTTACGTTTGGAGGAAAAGGGTTGTCACTTGCAAGCCGAAGAACACCATCCCAACCGAGAAGCATGGGGGTGTCAGCATCATGCTGTTGGGGTGCTTTGCTGCAGGAGGGGCTGGTGCTCTTCACAAAATAGATGGCATCATGAGGAAGGAAAATTATGTGGATATATTGAAGCAACATCTCAAGACATCAGTCAGGAAGTTAAAGCTTGGTTGCAAATGGGTCTTCCAAATGGACAATGACCCCAAGTATACTTCCAAAGTTGTGCCAAAATGGCTTAAGGACAACAAAGTTAAGATATTGGAGTGGCCATCACAAAGCCCTGACCTCAATCCTATAGAAAATGTGTGGGCAGAACTGTAAAAGCGTGTGCGAGCAAGGAGGCCTACAAACCTGACTCAGTTACACCAGCTCTGTCAGGAGGAATGGGCCAAAATTCACCCAACTTATTGTGGGAAGCTTGTGGAAGGCTACCCGAAATGTTTGACCCAAGTTAAACAATTTAAAGGCAATGCTACCAAATACTAATTGACTGTATTTAAACTTCTGACCTACTGGGAATTTGATGAAAGAAACAAAAGCTGAAATAAATCATTCTCTCTACTATTATTCTGACATTTCACATTCTTAAAATCAAGTGGTGATCCTAACTGACCTAAGACAGGGGATCTTTACTAGGATTAAATGTCAGGAATTGTGAAAAACTGAGTTTAGATGTATTTGGCTAAGGTGTATGTAAACTTCCGACTTCAACTGTAAATAAGAGTAAATATTGTATAAAAGGCATATAAAGTGCAGTAAATAGCATAGCATTGGGCTACCAGGCTAATAACACAAAGGCTACAGTACGTAAACAACCAATACACACTATTTACAGTTCCGGGAAGTAACGCCGTGACGAACCGCGCCGACTATTTGTAGTATTTTAGCAGTTTGAGACTACAAAATACAACCAACATCTTAGGTCACATAGTATCCTTGGAGATACCAAATGGACAGACTCCAACTCTAAGAGCATGAGATGGGAAACTAACAGAACAACACCCTAACAGCACAGCACCCTAACAGAACAGCACCCTAACAGAACAGCACCCTAACAGAACAACACCCTAACAGCACAGCACACAACAGATCCTGCAGTAGCGGTTTCCTATAAAGTGCCAGTAATTGTAACACAAAGATACATTGTAACAACACTATAATACAGTATAATAACACATGTATTGGCTAATTACACATGTATAAACATTTCAAGCATGACCAGGGATGCAACACTGGGGACGGGGGGACATGACCCCCTCACATTCTAAAATTTTATTTTTACCCCCTCACCCCAGTTTTATCATTGCATTATGATACAAAAAGCATGCTTTAGGACCATCCCGTAGTGCCAGAAGATGTGAGTAAACAGGGCTTCTGCAGTTTGCAGGGCCGTGGGGAGACCGGGCAGAGGAAGGAGGCGGCAGGCTATAAAGAAGCAGTCCACAACGACCAGGATGGTGGTGTTACCTTGAGAGAGGGGAAGGTCAGTTAGGAAAGTGGGACCATGGCCGTTGTGGAACTGGTAAGGGATGTAATTTACCCGCTGGTAGGTGCCTAGGTGCCTTACTCTGGGCGCACACCGAGCAGGAGGAGACATACACCCTCACGTCCTTAGCCAAGGTAGGCCACCAGTACTTCCCAGTCAGGCAGCGCACTGTACGGCCGATGCCTGGGTGACCAGAGGAGGAGGATGTGTGTGCCCAAAAGATAAGACGATCACGGACACTAGACGGATCACACCGAAGCCCAGCGGGGCACTGAGGTGGAGATGGCTCTATGCGTAACGCCTGCTCTATGTCCGCGTCCACCGCCCACACCACCGGCGCCACAATGCAGGAGGCCCGGAGTATGGGGGAGTTGTCAATGGGCCTCTCCTTTGGGTCGTACAGCCGTGACAGTACATCTGCCTTCACCTTCTTCGTGCCTGGTATGTAGGACAACGTGAAATCAAACCAGGTGACGAACAAGGCCCACCTGGCCTGGCGAGGGTTCAGCCTCCTCCCTGCCCGGATGTACTCGAGCCAGTGCCTCCACGCTGTCAGGGCTCTGACAACAGCCAACAGCTCCCGATCACCAACGTCATAGTTCTGCTCCGCCGGGCTGAGCTTCTTAGAGAAGAAGTCACAGGGGCGGAGCTTGGGTGGCATGCCCGAGCGTTGGGATAGGACAGTGCCTACCCCTACCTCGGACGCATCCACCTCCACTATGAACAGCAATGATGGATCGGGATGGGCCAGTACCGGGGCTGAGGTGAACAGACCCCTCAGGTTACTGAAAGCCCTGTCAGCCTCAGCAGACCAGCGGAGCCAGGATGACCCACCCTTCAACAGAGAGGTGATGGGAGCTGCGACCTTGCCAAAGCCCCGGATAAACCTTTGATAGTAATTGGCAAAGCCAATGAAGCGCTGCACCTCCTTTACCGTGGTTGGAGTCGGCCAATTATGCACGGCTGAAATGCGGTCTCCCTCCATCTCCACACCTGAGGTGGTGATGTGGTATCCGAGGAGGAGACGGATTGTTGGAAGAACAGACAGTTTTCTGCCTTGGCATACAGGCTATGCTCCAACAGTCGGCTCAGCACTCTGCGAACCAGGGACACATGCTTGGCATGCGTAGCGGAATACATGAGGATGTCATCGATGTTGACCACCACACCGCGACCAAGCATGTCCCGAAACACCTCGTTCACAAAGGACTGGAAGACTGATGGAGCATTCATCAACCCGTAGGGCATCACCAGGTATTCATAATGCCCCGTGGTTGTGCTGAATGGTGTCTTCTACACGTCCCCTTCCCGGACACGCACCAGGTTGTACACACTCCTGAGATCTAATTTCGTGAAGAAGCCTGCCCCATGCATTGATTTGATCACAGAGGAAATTAGTGGTAGAGGATAACTATAGCGAACGGTAGTTTTAGTGCACAGTAATCAATGCAAGGGCGCAGACCCCCGACTTTCTTCTTCACTAAAAATAAAGTTGAGGAGGCGGGTGAAGTGGAGGGACGTACGAACCCCTGATGCAGGGACTCTGAGACGTATGTTTCCATAGCCTCCGTTTCGGCCTGCGACAGGGGATATACATGACTCCTGGGAGGCACAGCGTCTAACCGGAGGTTTATCGCGCAATCCCCCGCCCGATGGGGCAGTAATTTGGTCGCCTGCGTTTTGGAAAAAGCATGCGCCAAATCGAGGTATTCGGAGGGAATGACACGGTGGAGGTATTGTCTGGACTTTCCACCGTGGTCGTGGAACTACCGTGTAATCAGGGAAGTTAACGTGGATGGTGAAATGCGCAGCAGAGGGCTCTGAACGAGTGTGGGTTTGCGCTACCTGGGGTGACGTGAGAGTGCCCTGCCTGCCGCCTCCAGAACCAGAAGAACTCTGACGACATTGTGCAGCAGAATGTCCTCTCTTGCCACAAGAGTGACACTGGATCTGTCGTCCTCCATTCTCCCGGAACGCTGCACCCAGATCCATCAGAACGTGATCCAGGTTGAAGGGGGGTGAAACGGGCAGGCCCCTTCCAGGACGTCCTCTCGAAACCAGCAGTTTGTCCAACCGGATGGCCATGTCCACCAGTTGGTTGAAGGTCAACGTAGCAGGCTAGCTCCCTTCAGATATCCTCACACAGGCTGCATCGGAAGTGGTCGAAGAGGGCCCGCTCATTCCACCCGGACCTAGCCGCCAGAGTTCTAAACTCCAGGGCAAATTCTTGCGCGGTCCTCGTCCCCTGCCTCAGATGGACCAGACACTCGCCCGCCTCTCTTCCTTGGGGGGATGATCGAAGACTGCCCGGAAAAGGCGAGCGAACTTTCTGTAGTTGTCCAACGCGTCTCCTCCTTCAATCCAGACCGCGATGGCCCACTCCAGGGCTTTCCCCGAGAGGCAGGAGACGAGGGCGGACACCTTCTCCCGATCCGATGGAGCAGGGCTGATGATGTGGAAATAGAGGTCCAACTGCAGGAGGAAACCCTGGCAGCGGTCCACTGTCCTGTCATATTCCCTCGGTCGAGACAGGTGAATACCTCTGGGTGCTGGTGCCTGGGTGGCTGGATCCGGTCTCTCAGCTGGTTCCGCAGGGTCAGGTCCTCTCCTCTCCAGGCGCTGGACGACCTGGAGAACCCGATCCATCGCTTCGCCCAAGCTGGCTAGCATGTTGTAATGCTCCTGGACCCTGCTCCTGCTGACTCCAGCCATACTCCCCGCTCCTGCTGACTCCAGCCATACTCCCTGCTCCTGCTGACTCCATGCTGTTGGGTGTGTGATTCTGTAGCGGGTGATTTGGACGGAGTCAGGTGCAGGAGGTGTAAATCGCAGAATAATGGTTTATTTGGCCAATACAACGGTTCGCAGCAATGCTTAAAACAATTACAGTGCGACTTAACGGCACACTGGGAAAAACAAAACACGGGTGAATATCCCGGCGATAAAGTACATAATGCTCCACCGAGCTATCGACACCTCCACATGGAAACAATCACACACAAAGACATAAGGGGCAGAGGGAATACTTATACAGGGACTGATGAGGGGATATGAACCAGGTGTGTGTATAAACAAGACAAAACAAATGGAATGATGAGAGAGGAGCGGCAGTGGATAGAAGTCGTGACACTGTGATGGCACTGAGGTGAACTTTTGCAGATGCAACACTATCTGTGCAGCAAACACTGGGCAAGCCAGAAGCTTCAAAGAATGAAACTATTTCATGGCAGTCTGACAAACCTCTAAAGTTGATTTCCAAACTGTATCAGGGGTTGATAGAGGCTTTTCCCAATGACACAAAACATGTAAAACTAAAATGTGAGGAAGACCTGGGAGACGCTACTGAGGATGATGAATGGATGCAGATATGTTTGAATGCCCAGTCATGTTCATATAATCTCAGACATAAATTACTGCAGTTTAAGACCATCCATAGAATGAACTATATGCCAGTGAAACTGAATATCAGAAATGTAATTCCTCTGCTGGAGGTGTAATACATATAAGGGAACATCTTTCAATATGTGATGGTCTTGTGAAGGCTGGCTGAATTCTGGAAAATAGTATATTCTTTTATCTCAGCATGTCTAGAGATTCTCCCTGTTTTTGTTTGCTTGGAAATGTTGATACTGGAGATCATTATCAGAAGAAACTGTGTAACCTAGCATTTATAGCGGCTAAGAAATGCATTGCCATTAATTGGAAGTTTGGTTCTCCTCCCTCAATGTCCCAATGGATGGCAGAAATGTCAAGTTATGTATCACTAGATTTGATTTATTACAAGATTAAGGGTATACTGGGCAACTTTCATAAGGTCTGGATGCCTTATATGGAATACAGTACGACTAAAGGAGTCTGTACTGAAAACAGGCCCACCTCAGGGGAGATACCTATTTAGACAATCCCTAGCTGCTGGGCTGCTCAGTCCTGGCCCTGGGGGTCTGCCGTCCTGTGGGTTGTTACTCTGGCCTTGGCCTAACACTCCTGAAACCAATAATGAATGTTTCACTAAGATCCTAAAGCTGAGTGGGGTGTGTTGGGTTGTGATGGACCCCTAGGGGCAGGACGGGGCGACCCAGATATATTGTGTGCAAGTAGAAAGAGCTCTACAGTACTATTAGGACTATGATATAGGGAGGTTAGCATTTTTTGGGGGGTACGATATACGTGCGTCTATACATTTCTCATTCATCATTATTCACAATTCATTCAGGATTATCCATAATCATGGTAGCATCCAAATTCATGTAGAAGTGTTTAGAAACATATTCAGGGCTTAAAATATGTTTGGGGTCCACCAGTCACTCAGATTTTTTACCAGCCCAAACAAGTTTTCCCCGGTAAAATTATAACAACAAAACACAGAAAAATAGATGAGCATGCTTTGTAATGTTTCAAAAACAATAAATGTATTACTAGTGAGAAGTAATGTGATTGTTTAAAACCAAAATATCACAGATGAGACAAAAATGTTCACCTGCCCCTTTAAGGGTGGGAGGTTACTTGAAACTCAAACATTGAAAAACAACCTAGCTTGTGAACAAAACAATGTAAATAGCCAAGAAACACAAAGACAAAGTCTCACTTCAGTAGACGTTCATTTCAAATAAATTAGACCAACTTTTATGCCTGTGCGCAGCGCTTCTGAAAATGTGGGCACAGACCCCAACCAGGCAGCGTGAGGTGAGATAGGATTCATCCTTTGATTTAGTGCGATTAATGCTGTGTGATTAGGGTTACACTGTAGTGATTAGTGCCAGCTATGAAACAAAACGGCAGAAATACTTTCCAACAGCTACTGCGGCATTTATTATTATATTTATTATATTTTTATTATTTGACTATAAATGTGATCACACTATTTTAATTCACTGTGGAGCCCTTGTGGTCTTGACATGGGAAATAGACAATGACAAAATCTACACACATTTGGCAGGTGGCGGGTGTTCTTTTTAGGCCCTGAACGTATTCTATTCTTATTTACAATAACAGTGACCCCAAAACGGTCATGTTAGATTATGTAGAAATGCAGGAAATGAGCTTTAGATGCCCAAAACATTCTGAGGGAGGACCCCCCCGCCAGGTTATGTCCCCCTCACTTCTAAAACCAAAGTTGCGCCCCTGAGCATGACAATGGTTGGCTGGAACAGGCCACTTACTTTGCATTGATGCACTAGCACCACACCATGATGGGAAAAAGTGTTCAGAGTTTGCAGTCCAGTATGCACTCTTCAGCTACAATGTAATCCACTTGACTGAAAGTATCAACATCACTCTTGGAAGAATTCTGCACTAAGGAACGTTAAGGGTGGAACTGGGCTTTTAATAAACAAGTCCTGACTAGGAGTTTTTTGAAACACTACTCTAGCCTAGTTTACTTGAATGAAAAATAGACTCACTGAGTCCTCTGTCCTTCTCATTCAGCTCTCCATCATTCCTCTTGGTACAGCGAAAGCTTCTGAACAGTAGGTAGAGGTGGCTGAACACGATGAGGGGTGGAGGGAGTAGCGGACGGTCATGGAAGATCATAATCAGCTGATATCTCTGGAACTTCCAGATCTGGTTGGAGATGGCCTTCACCTCCAGAAAAGTGTTGCTGTGGGAGAGGAGGTACAGGTCAGTAGAGCGTTATAGCTAACCCTAACCCTGACCCTAATTCTACCTAACCTTGCAAGGGGGGGGATAAGACAGATGTCTTATTTGAGATACTATTTGAAGAGGTTTCAGACGATGGGCAGAAACGCGCGACCCAAGTGACTAAACAGCGAGCTGTGACTCACTGGTCTGATAACTCGGGCTTGTAAAAGGGGAGGTAATTTGTATCAACTTTGAGAGACTTTTTGTTCTCATATGCACGCTATTTGCATGCTCAACCCCCCACCCCCCCCACGCTTCCTCGTCAATTTGCTACGCCCCCACTAGAGAGGTAAACAAGCCAAGCTAAAGTTAGGTTAGCTGGCTAGCTACCCCCTACGCCCCCACTAGAGAGGTAAACAAGCCAAGCTAAAGTTAGGTTAGCTGGCTAGCTAACTAAAACTGTGGGGAGATAGAGAGACAACACTGCCACATAGTAACGACCAACATAGGGATTAAAATAGGAGCAACTTGAAGCATTTCAAGCATTTGTGTGAGGGGAGGATGTATAGCTAGCTAGTTCTAGTATTCAAGAAGCTAGGAAAACAGCCTCCAATATGACAATCGTGCCCCCACTAAAGGCTGTGAAGGACGGAGGACCAAATCAGCGAGGCAACAGCCCTGGCGGTGATTGTGGAGGAAGACAAAAAACGCTATATGGGAGGGTGCATGCGACCTTGTCTTCGGAAGTCCAGAGAGCTGGTTGGGGAAGACATTTTATATTTACATTTTAGTCATTTAGCAGATGCTCCTATCCAGAGTGGCTTAGTTAGTGCATTCATCTTCAGATAGCTAGGTGGGACAACCACATATCACAGTCACAGTAGGTACATTCATCTTCAGATAGCTAGGTGGGAAAACCACATATCACAGGCATAGTAGGTACATTTATTCTCAGCAAAGTCAGTGCTAGTAGTCTGCGAGAGATGTGTTGGTCTCAGTCCTATACAGCTCCATATGACCTACCTACCTATGGTACAATGACCTAGAACTGTGCTTTGACGGTAAAGAATGGCACTGAGATGGATACATGTAATGTCAGAATGGAAATTATAGTGAGTTATTGATTGAAAGTTTTGTATTTGTACAAACGTAATGATTAAGAAGTGATTGGTTGCATGAGCTATTTGCGTGATAGGCCTACAAGACATTGAGCAACCTAAATGGCGCCGGAGAAGATGGCTGCCGTTTTACAGCCCTCTAACCAGTTGTACTATTATGTGTGTTTTTCCGCGTTATTTGTAATTTATTCTATACATAATGTTTCTTCCATCGTCTCTTATAACTAAAAAGAGCTTCTGGATATCAGGACAGCGATTACTCACTTCGTATTGGACGAAGATTTTTTCTTCAACAAGTCGGACGCGAAGGATATCCTACAGACACCCGACAAGGCCCAAATCCCCGTCATTCGCATGAGAAAGAGACAGAGATATTGTGGATGTAGGTCGGGGTGCCTTGTAAGGATCCGACGGCGAGCGAGTAAACTGCCTCTTCCATCAATCCTATTAGCCAATGTTCAATCATTTGAGAATCAATTAGATGACCTAAGATTACGGTTATCCTACCAACGGGACATTAAAAACTGTTATATCTTATGTTTCACCGAGTCGTGGCTGAACGACGACATGGACAACATACAGTGGGGGAAAAAAGTATTTAGTCAGCCACCAATTGTGCAAGTTCTCCCACTTAAAAAGATGAGAGAGGCCTGTAATTTTCATCATAGGTACACGTCAACTACGATTTTTAATGAATATATTTGCAAATTATAATAAATAATATAAAAAAATTGGTGGATTATGGTGGAAAATAAGTATTTGGTCAATAACAAAAGTTTCTCAATACTTTGTTATATACCCTTTGTTGGCAATGACACAGGTCAAACGTTTTCTGTAAGTCTTCACAAGGTTTTCACACACTGTTGCTGTTATTTTGGCCCATTCCTCCATGCAGATCTCCTCTAGAGCAGTGATGTTTTGGGGCTGTCGCTGGGCAACATAGACTTTCAACTCCCTCCAAATATTTTCTATGGGGTTGAGATCTGGAGACTGGCTAGGCCACTCCAGGACCTTGAAATGCTTCTTATGAAGCCACTCCTTCGTTGCCCGGGCGGTGTGTTTGGGATCATTGTCATGCTGAAAGACCCAGCCACGTTTCATCTTCAATGCCCTTGCTGATGGAAGGAGGTTTTCACTCAAAATCTCACGATACATGGCCCCATTCATTCTTTCCTTTACACGGATCAGTCGTCCTGGTCCCTTTGCAGAAAAAACAGCCCCAAAGCATGATGTTTCCACCCCCATGCTTCACAGTAGGTATGGTGTTCTTTGGATGCAACTCAGCATTCTTTGTCCTCCAAACACGACTGAGTTGTGTTTTTACCAAAAGTTATATTTTGGTTTCATCTGACCATATGACATTCTCCCAATCCTCTTCTGGATCATCCAAATGCACTCTAGCAATCTTCAGACGGGCCTGGACATGTACTGGCTTAAGCAGGGGACACGTCTGGCACTGCAGGTTTTGAGTCCCTGGCGGCGTATTGTGTTACTGATGGTAGGCTTTGTTACTTTGGTCCCAGCTCTCTGCAGGTCATTCACTAGGTCCCCCCGTGTGGTTCTGGGATTTTTGCTCACCGTTCTTGTGATCATTTTGACCCCACGGGGTGAGATCTTGCGTGGAGCCCCAGATCGAGGGAGATTATCAGTGGTCTTGTATGTCTTCCATTTCCTAATAATTGCTCCCACAGTTGATTTCTTCAAACCAAGCTGCTTACATATTGCAGATTCAGTCTTCCCAGCCTGGTGCAGGTCTACAATTTTGTTTCTGGTGTCCTTTGACAGCTCTTTGGTCTTGGCCATAGTGGAGTTTGGAGTGTGACTGTTTGAGGTTGTGGACAGGTGTCTTTTATACTGATAACAAGTTCAAACAGGTGCCATTAATACAGGTAACGAGTGGAGGACAGAGGAGCCTCTTAAAGAAGAAGTTACAGGTCTGTGAGAGCCAGAAATCTTGCTTGTTTGTAGGTGACCAAATACTTATTTTCCACCATCATTTGCAAATAAATTAATAAAAAATCCTACAATGTGATTTTCTGGAAATGTTTTTCTCAATTTGTCTGTCGTAGTTGACGTGTACCTATGATGAAAATTACAGGCCTCTCTCATCTTTTTAAGTGGGAGAACTTGCACAATTGGTGGCTGACTAAATACTTTTTTTCCCCACTGTACAGCTAGTGGGCTATACGCTACATCGACAGGATAGAACGGCTGATTCCGGTAAGACAAGGGGTGGCGGTCTGTGTATATTTGTAAAAAACAACTGGTGCACAACATCAAATACTAAGGAAGTCTCGAGGTTTTGCTCGCCTGAGGTAGAGTATCTTATGATAAGCTGTAGACCACACTATTTACCAAAATAGTTTTCATCTATATTTTTCATAGCTGTCTTTTTACCACCACAAACCAATGCTGGCATTAAGATTGCACTGAATGAGCTGTATAGAGGTGGCGCTCCTAGTGGCCGGGGACTTTAATGCAGGGAAACTTACATCTGTTCTACCTCATTTCTACCAGCATGTTAAATGTGCAACCAGAGGAAAAAAAACAAGACAGACAAGACTGTACTACCCATGATTCACATCATGGGTAGTACAGTAGTAGCTAGCTAGAATGCATGGGTGATTCACATCATGGGTAGTACAGTAGTAGCTAGCTAGAATGCATGGGTGATTCACATCATGGGTAGTACAGTAGTAGCTAGCTAGAATGCATGGGTGATTAGCATCATGGGTAGTACAGTAGTAGCTAGCTAGAATGCATGGGTGATTCACATCATGGGTGATTCACATCACTGCCCTACTATGTAAACAGAGGACATCCAAGAAGGAAAACGAATAACTTCAGTGCAATAAGGAAACTAGTTAATTTATAACTAAAACATACATTTGATTAGCTAGCCGATTTCAAGTTGTTACCAAGCAAGCTAAAGTTATTAGCTGGTTGGCTTTCTATGGGCTGAACAATGCTAGACGGTTTGTTTTAGCTAGCAAGCTACTGTGTGTTTGCTTATCCCGGAAGAGCTGGCCGGAAGGGGAGGGGCTGGGGCGGTCCTATGTAAAACAATAGATCATGATTAGTTCATTTCAAAACGGGGATATCCAACCAGCGTAGGGTGCAGCCTTGAAGTCTGAGGCCACAGCCCCTTCATTACCGACGCTTTGTGCCGACACATCAAAGCAGCCGTTCCAGACCGTCAAATCAGGGAGACTGGTGTCAGCCAGACTAGGGACTCTGCTGTTCTAGCATCAAGGGGAAGCTTGTTCCACCATTGGGGTGCTAGGACAGAGAAGAGCTGTGACTGGGTTGACTAGCTAACCAACTAACCTCCTCCAAACAAAGATAGGTGTAGTTGTGGCCATCTCATGAGAGTTTCCTAAAGACAAAGTTATCTGTAGGGCGTGTAGGTATGATGTAGTTGTGGCCATCTCATGAGAGTTTCCTAAAGACAAAGTTATCTGTAGGGCGTGTAGGTATGATGTAGTTGTGGCCATCTCATGAGAGTTTCCTAAAGACAAAGTTATCTGTAGGGCGTGTAGGTATGATGTAGTTGTGGCCATCTCATGAGAGTTTCCTAAAGACAAAGTTATCTGTAGGGCGTGAGTTTCTGCTGTTGCTTTCATGGTAGAAACAAGCCTACATCCCTGAGCTCAGGCCAGGCACAGGAAGTACTAAAGTGTAACTTGTGTCCAACTTTTGTACTAATCTCTGAACCCAGATTCAAATCTTGCCTGCGCCAGCTAGCTAGCTCTGTCACAAGAGACTAGTTGTCAACTTGACAAAGTTTCACATTTCCAGTTTCTGTCAACTTACTTGAAGACAGCGATCAGCAGGTTGACCAGCAGGATGTTGGCCACCAGTAGATAACAGGCCATGAGGGCCGGGGTTAGCCAGGCTCCAGGGATACACGGAGGCAGCTTCTTACCATCCTCATCGTACAGGTTCTCCCCACAGGGAGCTTGGGGGGATAGAAGAAGAATGCTTTAGCATTCAAAATAACGCTCTCCACATTGCCACTTTGAAAATAAAACTTATTGAAGAATACTCACGGTTGATTTCCATTGCATAGACTTGAAGCAGTTCCAGAAATAATGAAAAAAAGACAGAGAGGCAGAATAAAAAGGCAGGAATACAGAGACGACATCATACTTCTGTCACGGTCAAGACCAGGTGAAGTCAACGACTGTCCTGTGCTGCTGAGAGACCAGGTGAAGTCAAAGCCTGTCCTGTGCTGCTGAGAGACTATCCGAGACGAAATCAAGACAGACATATTCTTTTTATGTTTTGTCATTGTTTTCCATTGAATAGTTAAATGTTAATTGAAAGGCTTCACCTTGACAGAAGGAACACAGTTCATGTTAATTAAAGTGGGTGGATGATCTTTGGTGGAGTGAGGAGACAATGATTTCTTCTAGTGTATCAGTACACAATGGACACAACAGACATAGTTATCATTGTATCATACAGTACGTCAAGACAACAGCTTTACCAATGTGTCAACAGAGTGAGCCAAGATCTTGCTGAACAGAACAGAAAGTTTGTTGGTATTCAGACAGACCAGAGAACAGCAAGAGGGTACAGTCAGGGAGAACAGATGTGTACCATGTTCAAGACAGAAAGTAAGCACACATTATGGATAAATATAGGACAGATCAAAACATGGACAAACAGGACTGATCATCCGCCCGTGAAACAGGAAACAGAATCTTACTATAAATCTGAGTCTTACGGTCGATCGAGTCAGCAAACACCTCTCCATAGATCATCCAGTACGGCATGTAGAAGATGTTCCTGGCCAGGCGCCATGTTGGCTCCTCGTCAGGGTGCAGGATGGCCTGCCGCGCCACCCCGAAACTCATCAACACCACCAACATGATTACCACGAAGTACAGCATGTCAATCATCTAGAACATAGAACACAGCATGTTAATCATTCTAATCTAGAACATAGAACACAGCATGTTAATCATTCTAATCTAGAACATAGAACCACATGATCACCATGAAGTACAGCATGTCAATCATCTAGAACATAGAACCACATGATCACCATGAAGTACAGCATGTCAATCATCTAGAACATAGAACCACATGATCACCATGAAGTACAGCATGTCAATCATCTAGAACATAGAACCACATGATCACCATGAAGTACAGCATGTCAATCATCTAGAACATAGAACCACATGATCACCATGAAGTACAGCATGTCAATCATCTAGAACATAGAACCACATGATCACCATGAAGTACAGCATGTCAATCATCTAGAACATAGAACCACATGATCACCATGAAGTACAGCATGTCAATCATCTAGAACATAGAACCACATGATCACCATGAAGTACAGCATGTCAATCATCTAGAACATAGAACCACATGATCACCATGAAGTACAGCATGTCAATCATCTAGAACATAGAACCACATGATCACCATGAAGTACAGCATGTCAATCATCTAGAACATAGAACCACATGATCACCATGAAGTACAGCATGTCAATCATCTAGAACATAGAACCACATGAATCACTAAAGACATGAAGTACAGCATGTCAATCTATCTAGAACATAGAACCACATGATCACCATGAAGTACAGCATGTCAATCATCTAGAACATAGAACCACATGATCACCATGAAGTACAGCATGTCAATCATCTAGAACATAGAACCACATGATCACCATGAAGTACAGCATGTCAATCATCTAGAACATAGAACCACATGATCACCATGAAGTACAGCATGTCAATCATCTAGAACATAGAACCACATGATCACCATGAAGTACAGCATGTCAATCATCTAGAACATAGAACCACATGATCACCATGAAGTACAGCATGTCAATCATCTAGAACATAGAACCACATGATCACCATGAAGTACAGCATGTCAATCATCTAGAACATAGAACCACATGATCACCATGAAGTACAGCATGTCAATCATCTAGAACATAGAACCACATGATCACCATGAAGTACAGCATGTCAATCATCTAGAACATAGAACCACATGATCACCATGAAGTACAGCATGTCAATCATCTAGAACATAGAACCACATGATCACCATGAAGTACAGCATGTCAATCATCTAGAACATAGAACCACATGATCACCATGAAGTACAGCATGTCAATCATCTAGAACATAGAACCACATGATCACCATGAAGTACAGCATGTCAATCATCTAGAACATAGAACCACATGATCACCATGAAGTACAGCATGTCAATCATCTAGAACATAGAACCACAGATCACCATGAAGTACAGCATGTCAATCTAATCTAGAACATAGAACCACATGATCACCATGAAGTACAGCATGTCAATCATCTAGAACATAGAACCACATGATCACCATGAAGTACAGCATGTCAATCATCTAGAACATAGAACACAGCATGTTAATCATTCTAATCTAGAACATAGAACACAGCATGTTAATCATTCTAATCTAGAACATAGAACCACATGATCACCATGAAGTACAGCATGTCAATCATCTAGAACATAGAACCACATGATCACCATGAAGTACAGCATGTCAATCATCTAGAACATAGAACCACATGATCACCATGAAGTACACAGCATGTCAATCTATCTAGAACATAGAACCACATGATCACCATGAAGTACAGCATGTCAATCATCTAGAACATAGAACCACATGATCACCATGAAGTACAGCATGTCAATCATCTAGAACATAGAACCACATGATCACCATGAAGTACAGCATGTCAATCATCTAGAACATAGAACCACATGATCACCATGAAGTACAGCATGTCAATCATCTAGAACATAGAACACAGCATGTTAATCATTCTAATCTAGAACATAGAACACAGCATGTTAATCATTCTAATCTAGAACATAGAACACAGCATGTTAATCATTCTAATCTAGAACATAGAACACAGCATGTTAATCATTCTAATCTAGAACATAGAACACAGCATGTTAATCATTCTAATCTAGAACATAGAACACAGCATGTTAATCATTCTAATCTAGAACATAGAACACAGCATGTTAATCATTCTCATCTAGAAC
Source organism: Coregonus clupeaformis (assembly GCF_020615455.1). Lineage (NCBI taxonomy): Eukaryota > Metazoa > Chordata > Actinopteri > Salmoniformes > Salmonidae > Coregonus > Coregonus clupeaformis. The sequence goes on from NW_025534243.1 coordinate 71,977, forward strand.
ATAGAACACAGCATGTTAATCATTCTAATCTAGATCATAGAACACAGCATGTTAATCATTCTAATCTAGAACATAGAACACAGCATGTTAATCATTCTCATCTAGAACATAGAACACAGCGTGTTAATCATTCTAATCTAGAACATAGAACACAGCATGTTAATCATTCTAATCTAGATCATAGAACACAGCATGTTAATCATTCTAATCTAGAACATAGAACACAGCATGTTAATCATTCTCATCTAGAACATAGAACACAGCATGTTAATCATTCTAATCTAGAACATAGAACACAGCATGTTAATCATTCTAATCTAGAACATAGAACACAGCATGTTAATCATTCTCATCTAGAACATAGAACACAGCATGTCAGTCATCTGGAATAAATGATTTGTAGTTAAGCCAATGGGATGCCATTGTTTGTTTAGTTTCTAACTTGGTCCTCCCCTTCCTCCTCTGGTATGGTCAGAGGTAGTAGGCCTCAAGACAAGCAGACTGAGTATCTTCTGTATGGGGGGTAACTCCCTGTAACCTGTGGGGGGTTACTCCTGCAACCTGTGTGGGGGGGGGGTAACTCCCTGTAATCCGTGGGGGGGGTTACTCCCTGTAACCTGTGTGGGGGTAACTCCCTGTAACCTGTGTGGGGGGGTAACTCCCTGTAACCTGTGGGGGGGTACTCCCTGTAACCTGTGTGGGGGTGGGGGGGTAACTCCCTGTAACCTGTGGGGGGTCTCCCTGTAACCTGTGTGGGGGGTAACTCCCTGTAATCCGTGGGGGGGGGTTACTCCCTGTAACCTGTGTGGGGGGTAACTCCCTGTAACCTGTGGGGGTAACTCCCTGTAACCTGTGGGGGGTAACTCCCGTAACCTGTTTTGGGGGGTAACTCCTGTAACTGTGGGGGGGGTAACTCCTGTAACCTGTGGGGTGGGGGGTAACTCCCTGTAACCTGTGGGGGGTTACTCCCTGTAACCTGTGTGGGGGTAACTCCCTGTAATCCGTGGGGGGGTTACTCCCTGTAACCTGTGTGGGGGGTAACTCCCTGTAACCTGTGGGGGGGTAACTCCTGTAACCTGTGGGGGGTAACTCCCTGTAACCTGTGGGGGGGTAACTCCCTGTAACCTGTGGGGGGGGGGTAACTCCCTGTAACCTGTGGGGGGTAACTCCCTGTAACCTGTGGGGGGTAACTCCCTGTAACCTGTGGGGGGTAACTCCCTGTAATCCGTGCTGTATTATGCAATACTTTTTGATTGGGGAATATCAGTGATGAATGATGAGGAGAAAGCAGCTGAATGAAGCTAGAGGACCCCCATAGTAATAATCCTTCAGGATTTATTGGGGTTTTATCCACCATAATGTTTAATGGATGTAATGTTGTCTCTTGAGCAGCCTGCTAACTTTGAATTATCAAAAAGAAATCAATCAATCAATCAATGAAGTTACCATTTTCCCGATCATCATGACATAGGGTCCCAGGTACTTGTTGACCCCGAAGATGTCGAGCACCCTGATGTACCAGAAGATGATGTCTATGCAGTAGATGACGCGTCCGATGCCCAGGAGGGGTTCATTCTGCAGCCTCAGCAGAAGGCCAACCAGGAAGGTGGAGATGGCTGCCAGGTCAGTGATGTTCCAGACCTCTTCCAGCCATACGTTGATCTTCTGCTTCAGCTTCCCAGGCTCTGACATCAGGATCTAACGGTCAAGGTCAAAGTTAGTAACCCCAGCTCTGACATCAGGATCTAAGGGTCAAGGTCAATGTAATTCTCTGACATCAGGATCTAAGGGTTAAGGTCAAAGTTAGTAACCCCAGCTCTGACATCAGGATCTAAGGGTCAAGGTCAAAGTAAGGCTCTGACATCAGGATCTAACGGTCAAGGTCAAAGTAAGGCTCTGACATCAGGATCTAAGGGTCAAGGTCAAAGTTAGTAACCCCAGCTCTGACATCAGGATCTAAGCGTCAAGGTCAAAGTTAGTAACCCCAGCTCTGACATCAGGATCTAAGGGTCAAGGTCAAAGTTAGTAACCCCAGCTCTGACATCAGGATCTAAGGGTTAAGGTCAAAGTAAGGCTCTGACATCAGGATCTAAGGGTCAAGGTCAAAGTAAGGCTCTGACATCAGGATCTAAGGGTCAAGGTCAAAGTAAGGCTCTGACATCAGGATCTAACGGTCAAGGTCAAAGTAAGGCTCTGACATCAGGATCTAACGGTCAAGGTCAAAGTAAGGCTCTGACATCAGGATCTAACGGTCAAGGTCAAAGTAAGGCTCTGACATCAGGATCTAACGGTCAAGGTCAAAGTAAGGCTCTGACATCAGGATCTAAGGGTCAAGGTCAAAGTAAGGCTCTGACATCAGGATCTAAGGGTCAAGGTCAATGTAAGGCTCTGACATCAGGATCTAAGGGTCAAGGTCAAAGTTAGTAACCCCAGCTCTGACATCAGGATCTAAGGGTCAAGGTCAAAGTAAGGCTCTGACATCAGGATCTAAGGGTTAAGGTCAAAGTTAGTAACCCCAGCTCTGACATCAGGATCTAACGGTCAAGGTCAAAGTTAGTAACCCCAGCTCTGACATCAGGATCTAAGGGTCAAGGTCAAAGTAAGGCTCTGACATCAGGATCTAAGGGTTAAGGTCAAAGTAAGGCTCTGACATCAGGATCTAAGGGTCAAGGTCAATGTAAGGCTCTGACATCAGGATCTAAGGGTCAAGGTCAAAGTAAGGCTCTGACATCAGGATCTAAGGGTCAAGGTCAAAGTAAGGCTCTGACATCAGGATCTAAGGGTCAAGGTCAATGTAAGGCTCTGACATCAGGATCTAACGGTCAAGGTCAAAGTAAGGCTCTGACATCAGGATCTAAGGGTCAAGGTCAAAGTAAGGCTCTGACATCAGGATCTAAGGGTCAAGGTCAAAGTAAGGCTCTGACATCAGGATCTAACGGTCAAGGTCAAAGTTAGTAACCCCAGCTCTGACATCAGGATCTAAGGGTCAAGGTCAAAGTAAGGCTCTGACATCAGGATCTAAGGGTCAAGGTCAAAGTAAGGCTCTGACATCAGGATCTAAGGGTCAAGGTCAAAGTTAGTAACCCCAGCTCTGACATCAGGATCTAAGGGTGTTAGAGCCGATTTGGGCATATTTTGTATAAAAGACTGAACATACTGAGCTCCATGTACATTTGTGTAAATATATTAAATATTAATGTATATGATGAAATATTAGGTACGTACCTTTATGATTTATTTACTGGATTGAGATATATTCATTTGTTATTAGTGTAACTCAGTTTTTGGCCCCCCTCTTGCCCATTCATTGTACTGTGTTAATTGTGTTAGTATAAAGGCAGGAAGTTGGGCCTTCGGGGAGGAGTCCTTGCTAGATGCGGGAGCGGTATAGTTTTTTGACCATATAGACATACAGAAATACAGACAGACAGGTCATATTATATTATGTGTATTTGCATTTCAAGTAATCTCTGCTTTAAGTTGATTGGAGAATACCTTTTTGTTAGATAAGAAGAATAAACATTTTTTGTTGCACTATATCCCTGGATCTCATTGAATGTTTGGCCGTTTGGAAACGTTGAGTGTGGACTGTATGCGTCCGAAACAACCCCGCTTCAGGCTAGGGCAGTGGCTATGGAAAGAGGAAAGGAAGCCACTACATTCAAGTCAAAAACTCCGTGAAGGATTACTACCGGAAGGAAATCTCCGGTTCGACACACGCTGGATTTTGTTCTATTTGTAATTGCATTCGGACCATAAGGACAGCTCGCTTGGAAGGATTTGAACTCCTAGATTTCGCCAGCCGTGAGTAACCACTGCGAATGAATGAGCTGCCCTGTTCAAGGCGATCGTTTGATCATGCATATTATGGAAGCGCAAATGTGCTTATAACTGGAATGTTTGATAAACTTGGGAATGGAATTCAAAATACAGCGCTGTGAAAACAATTAAGAAGTTTAAGTTTGGGGAAACACAGATCCTATGCACAATGTAGCCTAATCATATATCTAATATTTGGCCTAACGTGGAAATGCAATCCATCAACGCAACGAATGCAACTTAAGGATCTAAAGATACTGCGTGTTAAAACTTCATTAAAGGGACAAAACCTCAATGGGATGAAATGTTTAAAACGCATCTAAAATGCCAAACTTGCACATGTGCAATTCAAAATGGGTCAATATGCTGAAATGGATGACTGTGTTTTTAAAGATTAAAGGAGGTCTAAAGGGGCATTACGTTTAACAATCAAACCAACAACCGTGTCATTGTAAATTGAGTGAACTAAAAGTGAATGATGGAGGAGGAAATCCCAAATAAGACTCCACTGGAGAGGGCAGAGGAGCATCTAAATTCACTCTATGCAGCCCGGAGAGGCAAACTTGGAGTGTGTACACGCAAAATGAATGAAATAAAAAGTCCTTCTTGTTGATGGAGGAAACATTGCAACTGTGAATGAGAGTCTTGAAGCATTTGATGCTGTGCTCAATGACTTTAAGAAGGCTCATGAATCTGTGCTAGAGCTGGTCACAGAGGAGGAACAGGAACAGGAGAGCATTAACTATTATCAACCAAGAATGAGAACTTATGAACATTTCCTGAAAGAGGTGGAAATATGGAAAAGGCTGAAGTTGAGCCACAAACGCTCATTGAACCACATGACAGCATTTCCAATGTGTCAAAATATCAAGTAAAACTAAGTATTCTAAGACTGCTTCCTCAGTGTCCTCTGAACGCCTTAAAGCCGAGGCAGAACGAGCAGCTCTACTAGCTCGCCAAGCATCATTACAAGACAAGCATGCATTGGAACTGGAGAAAGCTCAACTGAATGTTAGGATGGAAAAAATGGCACTGGAAACGGACATAGCAGCATATAATGCCAAACTGAAGGTCCTGGAGAGTACCGAGTCAACTTCTCAATCCCATTCTGTGGCAGCCCATTTACTAAGCCAAGAAGATGGAATGAACTCTTATTTTGAGAAACAGGAACCAGAGGTCTATGTGGAACCTGAACCATCACCTGTTGAGTTTGCTGCATTAGGTGCAGTTCCAAAGACCCCACTACAAAGAGTTTTACAACAACCGACCACAAAGCCATCAAACCCTATTCCGAAAACAGTCGTAAACCACACTCTTCAGCAGCCAACAGCAAGGTCTAGCAATCGACACAGAATCAACACTGCGGGTATCAGCCATAATACCAGCCATGATAACCTCTCTACTGTCATGCAAAGGCAGAATGAAATTGCTGACCTCCTTGTACTACAGCACAAACAAGCCACACTCCCTGTTAGGGGAGATACCTATGTTTGACGGTGATCCTCTAAACTTTAGGCCATTCATGCGTGCATTTGAGCATGGTATAGAAGATAAGACAAGCAGTCACCAGGATAGGCTCTATTACCTGGAACAATACACCTCTGGTCAGCCCAAGGATCTGGTCCGTAGTTGTCTGCATATGGAAGCCAGAAGAGGCCATGCAGTAGCTAAGAGGTTGTTAAAGGAACACTTTGGCAATGAAATCAAAGTCACCACTGCTTACATGGAAAAGGCTTGGAACTGCACAAACATCAAACCCGATGATGGAAAGGGACTGGGTGGTTATGCACTCTATCTAAGAGGTTGCTGTAACGCTATGCAAGACCTACAGAACATGGAAGAGCTTAATCTTCCCTCCAACATAAAGCTGATCATGTCAAAACTTCCCTACAAACTAAGGGAAAAATGGAGGTCTATGGCATGTGATATTTTAGAGAGAAGTCACCTGAGGGCCCAGTTCAGTGACCTGGTAACGTTCATGGAAAAACAGGCCAAAATACTGCAGGATCCGTTGTATGGAGATATTCAAGATCCCCTGTACAACAAAAGGTTTTTAAAACCCAAAACAGAAGCTGACTTTAAACAGCAGTTCAAGTCCAAGAGTAGGGGAAGCAGCTTTGCCACTACAGTAGCTGTAGTGGCAGATTGTGACTCTGAAAAACCTTTAAAAGAACAAACATTCAAAGTAAAGAGACCAGGCACCTACCCTTCTGATGCTCCCAGTATCTCATGTATATTTTGTGCTGGTGCGCATTTATTGGTCGACTGCCAACAGGTGAAGGCACAGCCACATGAATTCAAGGTTGAGTTTCTGAGATCAAAAGGCCTTTGTTTTGGCTGTTTGATGAGAGGACACTTAAGCAGAGAATGTAAAAGAAGGATGACCTGTCAGAGCTGTCAAAGAAAGCACCCCACTATCCTGCACATTGAAGGAAGAGAGAGATTTAGATCTCAAAAGGCAGATATGAGTGGTGTAGCAGTAAAGCGGGAGGAGACTGTCAGCAGTGCTCTTGTTTCACTGGAAGCTGGTGAAGATACCGGGGCCGGTACAGATTGTGCACTTGCAATTGTGCCAGTTCAAGTAAAGGTGGCAAATGGAAGCAAGTCTGTGTTAACCTATGCGTTTCTCGATTCTGGTAGCTCAGCAACATTTTGTACGGAGAGACTCATGAGGCAGTTGCAAGCTAAAGGCAGTGCGACTGAAATTCTGCTACGCACAATGGGGCAGGAGAGTCCTACCAAGAGCTTTGAGATATCTGGATTAGAGATTGGCAATGTGGAAGGCGACACATTTCTTGCATTACCAAAGGTCTACACCCAACATAAGATCCCAGTGACAAGAGAGAACATTCCCACTCAGAAAGAGCTCAAAAGGTGGCCATACCTGAAAGAGGTTCAGTTGAAGGAGATTGATGCTGACGTCGAACTTCTGATTGGCGTAAATGCTCCAAAGGCAATGGAACCCTGGCAAATCATAAATAGCCAAGGCAACGGACCGTATGCAGTGAAAACCCTCTTTGGATGGGTGATGAATGGTCCTCTCAACAGTTGTACCATGGCAGAAGAATCCGGGCGTCCCTACGGTGATGGCTAATCGTATCTCAATGGCCGACCTGGGGGTTCTTCTTGTAAATCAGTACAACCATGACTTCCCCTGAGAGAGAGTATGAAGAGAAAAGTGAGATGTCAGCTGAGGATCGTAGGGTTTATGGAGATAGTATCAAGCTCCATAACCCTCAAAGACCATCACTACTACTTACCGTTGCCCTTTCGCAACAAAGATGTAGTCCTGCCAAACAACCGTGACATGGCAAAGCAGCGGGCTCTAAATATTATCAGGAAGTTCAAGAAGGACAAAGGTTACGCTGCAGAGTACAAAGGCTTCATGGAAGAGATGATAACAAAAGGTTACGCCGAGAAGGTACCACAAGAACAGCTCCTCAGAGAGAAAGGCAAGGTATGGTACATACCACACCATGGCGTTCACCATAAGCGCAAAGGAACGATACGAGTGGTGTTTGACTGTTCATCATCCTATAAAGGTACATCTCTTAACAGTGAACTCCTTCAAGGCCCTGACCTGGCAAACACGCTTATAGGAGTCTTGCTAAGATTTCGGCAAGAGCACATTGCCATGATGGCAGACATCGAAGGAATGTTCCATCAAGTACGTGTCCATGAAGATGACTTAGACTTCCTGCGATTCCTATGGTGGCCGGATGGTGATACTAACAAAAGATTGGAGGAGTACAGAATGACAGTACATCTTTTCGGTGCTATATCCTCTCCAAGTTGTGCAAACTTTGCACTGCGAAAGACTGCAGAAGACAACTGTGAGGGGTACCGATGAAGAGGTGATTCAAACAGTCAAGTCCAACTTCTATGTTGATGACTGCCTCAAGTCAGTGGCCACAGAAGAACAAGCCATAGCTCTCACAAGAAACCTCAGGGATGTGTGCTCTCAAGGTGGGTTCAAATTGACCAAGTGGGTCAGCAACAGCCGCACTGTACTAGCTTCTATCCCTGATGAACACAAAGCCAAGCAGATAAAAGAACTGGACCTGGACAGAGAAAAGCTGCCTGTTGAAAGAGCACTTGGAATCCGATGGAACATTGAAAGGGATGTGTTTAACTTCCAGGTCACTGTCAAGAACAGACCCCTTACAAGAAGAGGTATTCTCTCAACTGTCAGCTCTATTTATGATCCATTAGGTTTCCTCGCCCCATTCGTATTAAAGGCAAAGCAAATTCTTCAAGTGCTCTGCAAGCTAAAGTGTGGATGGGACGAAGTCATCCCTGAAGAACACTCTATTTCATGGAAGAGATGGCTCTCAGAGCTGGACCAGCTCTCCAGATTCCAGATCAACAGGTGTATGATGCCGGAGAACTTTGGTCAAATCAAGACCGCACAGCTGCATCACTTCGGTGATGCAAGTGAACAAGGTTATGGCACGGCAAGCTACCTTAGGTTCACAAACGTTATGGAAAAGGTCCACATCGCATTCATACTGGGGAAATCAAGGGTGACTCCACTCAAGCAGATGACGATCCCCAGACTGGAACTTGCTGCAGCAACATTGGCAGTGCGAGTGGACAGGATGTTAAGGTTGGAGCTCCAGATTGAACTTGAGGAGTCAACTTTCTGGACAGACAGCCAGTCGGTGCTAAAATACATCCGCAGCGATACCAAGAGATTCCATACTTTTGTGGCTAATAGGGTTGCTATGATCCGTGACCTATCGAAAGCAAAACAGTGGAGGTATTTTAACTCCAAACACAACCCAGCCGATGATGCCTCAAGAGGATTACATGTTGAAACTTTCCTGAACTCAAAGAGATGGCGCAAAGGACCAGAATTCCTGGAGAAAACAGAAACACAATGGCCGAAAGTCCCCGAGGAGCTTGGCTCCATCCCTCCAGATGATCCAGAGGTGAGAAAAGACGTCATCGTAAACAGTACATGTGTGGAAGAAAAAGAGTCCGACCAGCAAACTGATTGAGTACTATTCAACATGGAACAGCTTGAAGAAAGCAGTTGCCTGGATGCTGAAACTGAAGAGACTTCTACTACAGTTAAGCCAGAAAAGGAAAGTTCTCACCCAAACTGATCCAGGATCAGATCAGAGTCTGACAAACTCACTGAAGGAACAAATTGACAAGTTCAAACTGACGTTTGGAAAAGAAAGTCTGTCTGTAGATGACCTAGATGAAGCAGAAAAGGTCATCATTCGATTTGAGCAACGACAGCACTTTAAACAAGAAATTGCACTAGTTGTAAAAGGAAAACAATGTGCCAGAGAAGCGGCTCAATCTGTAAGCTTGATCCAATAGTTGACAATGGCATTCTGAGAGTAGGAGGAAGGTTAAGCAAAGCTGCTATGCCTACGGAACTAAAGAATCCTATGATCCTGCCCAAAGACTCCTACATCTCCAGACTGATCTTACTCCACATCCATGAGCAGGTTGGCCACTCTGGGAGAGGTCACATGCTTTCTAGACTTCGCCAGCGATATTGGATACCCTGTGCCAACTCCTTAGCAAGGAAGATCCTTAAGAGCTGTGTCTTCTGCAGGCGGATGCAAGCTAGAGCTGGGGAACAGAAGATGGCTGACCTTCCACAAGATCGGGTAGCACCTGATTTGCCGCCTTTCACCCATGTGGGCATAGATTACTTTGGCCCCATAGAGGTGAAGCGAGGCCGCGTTCATGTGAAGCGGTATGGTGTGATCTTTACTTGCCTTGTGAGTCGAGCTGTCCATCTAGAAGTTGCTAGTTATCTGGATACTGATTCCTGCATCAATGCCCTGCGAGGTTCATCTGTCGAAGGGCCCAGTAACAAGTATCAGAACAGACAATGGCACCAACTTTGTTGGAACACACAGAGAGCTAGGAGAAGCTCTGAAAGAGCTGGATCACAACAAGATTCAAAATAAATTACTGAAGGAAGGAGTGACATGGTCATTCAACCCTCCCTCTGGAGCCCACCATGGGGGGTATGGGAGAGGTTGATCCGACTGGTGAAAAAGATCCCTCTATTCAGTCCTTAAAGAGCAAGTACTGGATGATGAGGCTTTGCAGACAGCCTTGTGTGAAGTTGAGGCGATTATGAACGACAGACCAATCACTACTGTAACAAATGACCCCTAACGATCTAGAACCCCTGACTCGAACCATCTGCTTCATCTGAAAGCAAAGCCAGTCCTGCCACCAGGACTATTCCAGAGAAGTGACCTATACTCACGAAGGAGATGGAAGCAAGTACAATATATCACTGACCTCTTCTGGAAGAGATGGATCAGGGGAGTATCTTCCACTTATGCAGGAGCGGAACAAGTGGAACAAAACTAAGAGAAACTTCAGTCCTGGTGACCTTGTGGTCATCGCCGATGACACCGCCCCAAGGAACTCTTGGCTAATGGGCCGTGTGGTGAAGGCTTTGCCAGGGGCCAAAGGTCTTGTCCGGAGCGTCATGGTTAAGACTAAGACCAATATCCTACAGAGACCTATCAATAAACTCTGTCTGCTCCTTGAGGCGACGAAGTGAGACACACACACACACACACACAGTGCTCCATCTTTGAATCACGTGCACCTCTGATTCGTTGATGTCGTACTCTTACATTCTTTGATGTCATACATTTTGTGGACGTCAAACTCTTGACATTTTTTGGAAGTTGAACACCTTTACACTTCAACTCAGACTGAGATCTATGGACTATTTTCCTATATGGCACCTTGTATATTTGTATATAGCTATGAACTGTAATGGTGCTCTGGTATAGAATGTTTTTGTATTGGCTCTACGTTTGAATATTAAGTAATTGTTGTGCATTCAGTGCAGTCAACAATTAGGGGCCGGTATGTTAGAGCCGATTTGGGCATATTTTGTATAAAAGACTGAACATACTGAGCTCCATGTACATTTGTGTAAATATATTAAATATTAATGTATATGATGAAATATTAGGTACGTACCTTTATGATTTATTTACTGGATTGAGATATATTCATTTGTTATTAGTGTAACTCAGTTTTTGGCCCCCTCTTGCCCATTCATTGTACTGTGTTAATTGTGTTAGTATAAAGGCAGGAAGTTGGGCCTTCGGGGAGGAGTCCCTTGCTAGATGCGGGAGCGGTATAGTTTTTTGACCATATAGACATACAGAAATACAGACAGACAGGTCATATTATATTATGTATTTGCATTTCAAGTAATCTCTGCTTTAAGTTGATTGGAGAATACCTTTTTGTTAGATAAGAAGAATAAACATTTTTTGTTGCACTATATCCCTGGATCTCATTGAATGTTTGGCCGTTTGGAAACGTTGAGTGTGGACTGTATCGTCCGAAACAACCCCGCTTCAGGCTAGGGCAGTGGCTATGGTAAAGAGGAAAGGAAGCCACTACAAAGGGTCAAGGTCAAAGTAAGGCTCTGACATCAGGATCTAACGGTCAAGGTCAAAGTAAGGCTCTGACATCAGGATCTAAGGGTCAAGGTCAAAGTAAGGCTCTGACATCAGGATCTAAGGGTCAAGGTCAAAGTTAGTAACCCCAGCTCTGACATCAGGATCTAAGGGTCAAGGTCAAAGTAAGGCTCTGACATCAGGATCTAAGGGTTAAGGTCAAAGTAAGGCTCTGACATCAGGATCTAAGGGTCAAGGTCAAAGTAAGGCTCTGACATCAGGATCTAAGGGTCAAGGTCAAAGTAAGGCTCTGACATCAGGATCTAAGGGTCAAGGTCAAAGTAAGGCTCTGACATCAGGATCTAAGGGTCAAGGTCAAAGTAAGGCTCTGACATCAGGATCTAAGGGTCAAGGTCAAAGTTAGTAACCCCAGCTCTGACATCAGGATCTAAGGGTCAAGGTCAAAGTAAGGCTCTGACATCAGGATCTAAGGGTTAAGGTCAAAGTAAGGCTCTGACATCAGGATCTAAGGGTTAAGGTCAAAGTAAGGCTCTGACATCAGGATCTAAGGGTCAAGGTCAATGTAAGGCTCTGACATCAGGATCTAAGGGTCAAGGTCAAAGTAAGGCTCTGACATCAGGATCTAAGGGTTAAGGTCAAAGTAAGGCTCTGACATCAGGATCTAAGGGTCAAGGTCAAAGTAAGGCTCTGACATCAGGATCTAAGGGTCAAGGTCAAAGTAAGGCTCTGACATCAGGATCTAAGGGTCAAGGTCAAAGTTAGTAACCCCAGCTCTGACATCAGGATCTAAGGGTCAAGGTCAAAGTAAGGCTCTGACATCAGGATCTAAGGGTTAAGGTCAAAGTAAGGCTCTGACATCAGGATCTAAGGGTCAAGGTCAAAGTAAGGCTCTGACATCAGGATCTAAGGGTCAAGGTCAAAGTAAGGCTCTGACATCAGGATCTAAGGGTCAAGGTCAAAGTAAGGCTCTGACATCAGGATCTAACGGTCAAGGTCAAAGTAAGGCTCTGACATCAGGATCTAAGGGTCAAGGTCAAAGTAAGGCTCTGACATCAGGATCTAAGGGTCAAGGTCAAAGTTAGTAACCCCAGCTCTGACATCAGGATCTAAGGGTCAAGGTCAAAGTAAGGCTCTGACATCAGGATCTAAGGGTTAAGGTCAAAGTAAGGCTCTGACATCAGGATCTAAGGGTCAAGGTCAAAGTTAGTAACCCCAGCTCTGACATCAGGATCTAAGGGTCAAGGTCAAAGTAAGGCTCTGACATCAGGATCTAAGGGTCAAGGTCAAAGTAAGGCTCTGACATCAGGATCTAAGGGTCAAGGTCAAAGTAAGGCTCTGACATCAGGATCTAAGGGTCAAGGTCAAAGTAAGGCTCTGACATCAGGATCTAAGGGTCAAGGTCAAAGTAAGGCTCTGACATCAGGATCTAAGGGTTAAGGTCAAAGTAAGGCTCTGACATCAGGATCTAAGGGTCAAGGTCAAAGTAAGGCTCTGACATCAGGATCTAAGGGTCAAGGTCAAAGTAAGGCTCTGACATCAGGATCTAACGGTCAAGGTCAAAGTAAGGCTCTGACATCAGGATCTAACGGTCAAGGTCAAAGTAAGGCTCTGACATCAGGATCTAAGGGTCAAGGTCAAAGTAAGGCTCTGACATCAGGATCTAAGGGTCAAGGTCAAAGTTAGTAACCCCAGCTCTGACATCAGGATCTAAGGGTCAAGGTCAAAGTAAGGCTCTGACATCAGGATCTAAGGGTCAAGGTCAAAGTAAGGCTCTGACATCAGGATCTAAGGGTCAAGGTCAAAGTAACTAAGTAAGCCTTGTCCGAGCCAAATCCGCGCATGGGGCAGGATGTCCCATTTCTGTAGCGAAACATCTTGATGTACTCTACACCCTGTCAGACATCAAAGTCTGTGAGGGAAGTACAAGGCATCAATCAATGCTCACATACAGTAGAGCTGCATCTGAAATTGCCTATTCCCTATAATGTATTATATAGGAGGTTGGGAATTTTTTATTTTCAGCTGAGAATGAATTCCCCAAGCTTACTTGAACTTGACCTTGAAATTAAACTTGATATTTATTTACCTGTCTGACTTTCTCGAAGCCAAGCGTTAGGATGTAAGCGATGACGGTCCACTCCTGGATGGACGGCCATCGCTCCATCTTCACCAGGATGATGTAGTTATACAGCATCAGGTAGCCCAGGTAGGAGATCTAACAGAGAAACAGATAGACCATATAACATAACATACCATACCACTAGACATCAGGTAGCCCAATAAGAGATCTAACAGAGAAACAGATGGACCATATAACATAACATACCATACCACTAGACATCAGGTAGCCCAATAAGAGATCTAACAGAGAAACAGATAGACCATATAACATAACATACCATACCACTAGACATCAGGTAGCCCAATAAGAGATCTAACAGAGAAACAGATGGACCATATAACATAACATACCATACCACTAGACATCAGGTAGCCCAATAAGAGATCTAACAGAGAAACAGATAGACCATATAACATAACATACCATACCACTAGACATCAGGTAGCCCAGGTAGGAGTTCTGTTTAGTATTTATTAGGATCAGGTAGGAGGTCAGGTAGGAGGTCAGGTAGGAGGTCAGGTAGGAGGTCAGGTAGGAGGTCAGGTAGGAGGTCAGGTAGGAGGTCAGGTAGGTCAGGTAGGAGGTCAGGTAGGTCAGGTAGGTCAGGTAGGAGGTCAGGTAGGTCAGGTAGGAGGTCAGGTAGGAGGTCAGGTAGGAGGTCAGGTAGGAGGTCAGGTAGGAGGTCAGGTAGGAGGTCAGGTAGGTCAGGTAGGAGGTCAGGTAGGAGGTTATTACTGTAGTCATACTTACGGTGTTGAACCAGAACTTGGTGAATGGGGCGTCATAGAACTCATAGATTCTCCGTCCAATAGGCTTCCTCCGGACTTTACTGCTGCCCTCCTCCTCGTCCCCCTTCCTTGACACATTGTCATCCTAAAACAATTTTTATTTTATTTATTTTTTTCACCTTAATTTAACCAGGTAAGCCAGTTGAGAACAAGTTCTCATTTACAACTGCGACCTGGCCAAGATAAAGCAAAGCAGTGCGATAAAAACAATAACACAGAGTTACATATGGGGTAAACAAAACATAAAGTCAAAAACTACAACAGAAAATATACATACAGTGTGTGCAAATGTAGCAAGTTATGGAGGTAAGGCAATAAATAGGCTATAGTGCAAAATAATTGCAATTAGTATTAACACTGGAATATAGATGTGCAAGAAATGATGGGCAAATAGAGATACTGGGGTGCAAATGAGCAAAATAAATAACAATATGGGGATGAGGTAGTTGGGTGGGCTAATTTCAGATGGGCTGTGTACAGGTGCAGTGATCGGTAAGGTGCTCTGACAACTGATGCTTAAAGTTAGTGAGGGAGATAAGAGTCTCTAGCTTCAGAGATTTTTGTAGTTCGTTCCAGTCATTTGCAGCAGAGAACTGGAAGGAATGGCGGCCAAAGGAGGTGTTGGCTTTGGGAATGACCAGTGAGATATACCTGCTGGAGCGCAGACTACGGGTGGGTGTTGCTATGGTGACCAATGAGCTAAGATAAGGCAGGGATTTGCCTAGCAGTGATTTATAGATGACCTGGTGCCAGTGGGTTTGGCAACGAATATGTAGTGAGGTCCAGCCAACAAGATCTGTTATACTGTTACTATGGGCCTATCTGTTACACTGTTACTACGGGCCTATCTGTTACACTGTTACTATGGGCCTATCTGTTACACTGTTACTATGGGCCTATCTGTTACACTGTTACTATGGGCCTATCTGTTACTACGGGCCTATTTGTTACACTGTTACTATGGGCCTATCTGTTACACTGTTACTATGGGCCTATCTGTTACACTGTTACTATGGGCCTATCTGTTACACTGTTACTATGGGCCTATCTGTTACTATGGGCCTATCTGTTACACTGTTACTATGGGCCTATCTGTTACTATGGGCCTATCTGTTACACTGTTACTATGGGCATATCTGTTACTATGGGCCTATCTGTTACACTGTTACTATGGGCCTATCTGTTACTATGGGCCTATCTGTTACACTGTTACTATGGGCCTATCTGTTACTATGGGCCTATCTGTTACTATGGGCCTATCTTTTACTATGGGCCTATCTGTTACTATGGGCCTATCTGTTACACTGTTACTATGGGCCTATCTGTTACTATGGGCCTATCTGTTACTATGGGCCTATCTGTTACTATGGGCCTATCTGTTACCATGGGCCTATCTGTTACTATGGGCCTATCTGTTACTATGGGCCTATCTGTTACTATGGGCCTATCTGTTACTATGGGCCTATCTGTTACTATGGGCCTATCTGTTACTATGGGCCTATCTGTTACTATGGGCCTATCTGTTACTATGGGCCTATCTGTTACTATGGGCCTATCTGTTACTATGGGCCTATCTGTTACTATGGGCCTATCTGTTACTATGGGCCTATCTGTTACTATGGGCCTATCTGTTACTATGGGCCTATCTGTTACTATGGGCCTATCTGTTACTATGGGCCTATCTGTTATTATGGGCCTATCTGTTACTATGGGCCTATCTGTTACACTGTTACTATGGGCCTATCTGTTACTATGGGCCTATCTGTTACTATGGGCCTATCTGTTACTATGGGCCTATATGTTACTATGGGCCTATCTGTTACTATGGGCCTATCTGTTACACTGTTACTATGGGCCTATCTGTTACTATGGGCCTATCTGTTACTATGGTTCTATCTGTTACTATGGGCCTATCTGTTACTATGGGCCTATCTGTTACTATGGGCCTATCTGTTACTATGGGCCTATCTGTTACTATGGGCCTATCTGTTACTATGGGCCTATCTGTTACAGTCTGTTACTATGGGCCTATCTGTTACTATGGGCCTATCTGTTACTATGGGCCTATCTGTTACACTGTTACTATGGGCCTATCTGTTACTATGGGCCTATCTGTTACTATGGGCCTATCTGTTACTATGGGCCTATATGTTACTATGGGCCTATCTGTTACTATGGGCCTATCTGTTACACTGTTACTATGGGCCTATCTGTTACTATGGGCCTATCTGTTACTATGGGCCTATCTGTTACACTGTTACTATGGGCCTATCTGTTACTATGGGCCTATCTGTTACTATGGGCCTATCTGTTACTATGGGCCTATCTGTTACTATGGGCCTATCTGTTACTATGGGCCTATCTGTTACTATGGGCTGACTGTAACTGTTCTCCACCAAACACATGGAGTCATACAGCACAGCTCTTCGTACTAGTAGTGCCTTTGCTGATAGCTGCTTTATTGAAGATGAATGCACTAACAGGACATCGCTCTGGAGCGTCTGCTAAATGACTACAATGTCAATGGAAGTTCAAGGAACAGAGTCTTGTGGATGAACATCGCACTACTCTGACAAGCATTTCGTGATATGTTGGTCAACCTGTATCTTCTGTACCTTGGTGTCATCGTCCTTGTCTTTGCCTTCCTCAGAGTCAGCCGTGTAGGACTGGTCGTCTCCTTTGAAGTCCACCAGCAGAAGAATAGATGGAGGGAATATGATGCCCAGAATCACCTAGGAAGACAAAACCCTCTTGTCACAAAGTGCTTTACAGCTGTACCGGGTAGAGATGAAGAGTATTGTCCACGTGGTCATGAAGGTCAGAATGTTTCTCAACTCATGGGGTTGTTTCTGCTTTACAACAAAGACAAAAGCAGATACAAGACAGCTAAGGAACAACTCCCTGGAAGGAGGAAACCTGGAGAGGAACCAATAGAACCAGGGACTGGGTTATTACTGCTGCACCCCTGAAAAGATGGAAAGTCAATGGTGGTATTTCAAGCCGAGGAGTGAAGTTACCAATTCAACTCGGGTAATTTACCTTAAGCCCGGGGTTCTTCCCCATTCTCAGATTTCCCATCCACATGTCAGTCAGCAGCATCTGGCTGCAGGTGTGGGCGATGAAGTCTCTGTGCTTGGCGGCCACGGCCAGCTTCAGGCAGGTGGAGTTGCTCCAGTTGGTCAGCTCATAGGTCAGCAGCTTCATGGCCACCTGTTCATCGTGCTTATAGGACTGGTCCAGGAGCTCGTAGGCCAGCTGGCCAAACTCCCTGTGGAGAGAGAGAGAGAGAGAGAGAGAGAGAGAGAGATCTCCTTTTACTAAGACTTTATGGCCTGAAAAATCGGAGATCTTAATCCGGCTTTCTATACTAAGGACAACGGGAAATAGGGTGTATGGAACTATAGGTTGAACTAGGCCGTCATTGTAAATAAGAATTTGTTCTTAATTGACTTGCCTGGTTAAATGAAGGTTGAATAAAATAAAATAATCACCACAGGGTATCTGGCTTGAAGGACCTTGACAATTAGGAGACATTAGGTGAGGCAAAAGTAGTAGAATTTTAGGGAATGTAGAATGTTTTAATCATCAGTGACAATGACCTGCCTGTCTGTGATGATCACGAGAGGAACCACTATCTCAGTAGAGGGAGAAGTAGAAGACAGGAAACACTATCTCAGTAGAGGGAGAAGTAGAAGACAGGAAACACTATCTCAGTAGAGGGAGAAGTAGAAGACAGGAAACACTATCTCAGTAGAGGGAGAAGTAGAAGACAGGATCTCACTTGGAGTTGTTGTCCAGGTCCTCGGCGATATCATCCACCAGTTCACTATCAGACGACTCTTTAGCCATGGCTGTGTATAGCTTACAGGCCACCAGAGCCTTGGCCATGGCCTCCTCCCCACGTTGCCACAGAAACAGGGCCATCTTCTGGCGCTTCATGAGAACGGCCCACACCATCAGCTCGTGGAAGGGGTAGGTGAAGCGACAGACCTCAGGGTCGTCCACATCTATCTCCACCTCCTCTTCTTTCTTCTTCTTCCCTTTCTTCTTCTGTCCCCTCGGCTCCTCGTCCTGGTGGAACACAGGAAGTGACACGGGTGAAGTGAGGGTGTTAGGGCAGATAACACACAGAGGGGAACGTTTAGAATAGTGTTGTTCAGATAACTTTTAGAATAGTGTTGTTCAGATAACGTTTAGAATAGTGTTGTTCAGATAACTTTTAGAATAGTGTTGTTCAGATAACTTTTAGAATAGTGTTGTTCAGATAACGTTTAGAATAGTGTTGTTCAGATAACTTTTAGAATAGTGTTGTTCAGATAACTTTTAGAATAGTGTTGTTCAGATAACGTTTAGAATAGTGTTGTTCAGATAACTTTTAGAATAGTGTTGTTCAGATAACTTTTAGAATAGTGTTGTGTTTTGTGAACTGTACCATCCAACATCTCTCTTTGTAAAGGAATATGACATTTCTAGCATGGTTGCATGATGGAAATAGTGCACAGTATTTATAGAACAAAGACTTGCTCTTACCTCCAGCCCAAGCATCTTCAAGGCTTTTGGCTGCAAACAACCAGAAGAAGGGAGGGATAATGTCATGTTAGACATGGTTAATAACATCATATGGTATAATGTCATGTTAGACATGGTTAATAACATCATATGGTATAATGTAATGTTAGACATGGTTAATAACATCATATGATATAATGTAATGTTAGACATGGTTAATAACATCATATGGTATAATATAATGTTAGACATGGTTAATAACATCATATGGTATAATGTAATGTTAGACATGGTTAATAACATCATATGATATTGATAAGTTCTTTGGTTGGTGAGCCTTTCTGTTGTGTTTATTGTGTGATCTAGTTACTGATGCCACCTGTCTTACCCTCTTCAGTCAATACAGGTTGTTATAGAGCTAACTAGTCTTACCCTCTTCAGCCCATAGAGGTTGTTATAGAGCTAACTAGTCTTACCCTCTTCAGCCCGTAGAGGTTGTTATATAGCTAACTAGTCTTACCCTCTTCAGTCAATACAGGTTGTTATAGAGCTAACTAGTCTTACCCTCTTCAGCCCATAGAGGTTGTTATAGAGCTAACTAGTCTTACCCTCTTCAGCCCGTAGAGGTTGTTATAGAGCTAACTAGTCTTACCCTCTTTAGCCCATAGAGGTTGTTATAGAGCTAACTAGTCTTACCCTCTTCAGCCCATAGATGTTGTTATAGAGCTAACTAGTCTTACCCTCTTCAGTCAATACAGGTTGTTATAGAGCTAACTAGTCTTACCCTCTTCAGCCCATAGAGGTTCTTAGAGAGCTAACTAGTCTTACCCTCTTCAGCCCATAGAGGTTGTTATAGAGCTAACTAGTCTTACCCTCTTCAGTCAATACAGGTTGTTATAGAGCTAACTAGTCTTACCCTCTTCAGCCCATAGAGGTTGTTCTAGAGCTGACTAGTCTTACCCTCTTCAGCCCATAGAGGTTGTTATAGAGCTAACTAGTCTTACCCTCTTCAGCCCATAGAGTTTGTTATAGAGCTAACTAGTCTTACCCTCTTCAGCCCATAGAGGTTGTTATAGAGCTAACTAGTCTTACCCTCTTCAGCCCATAGAGGTTGTTATAGACCTAACTAGTCTCACCCTCTTCAGCCCATAGAGGTTGTTATAGAGCTAACTAGTCTTACCCTCTTCAGTCAATACAGGTTGTTATAGAGCTAACTAGTCTTACCATCTTCAGCCCATAGAGGTTGTTATAGAGCTAACTAGTCTTACCCTCTTCAGCCCATAGAGGTTGTTATAGAGCTAACTAGTCTTACCCTCTTCAGTCCATAGAGGTTGTTATAGAGCTAACTAGTCTTACCCTCTTCAGCCCATAGAGGTTGTTATAGAGCTAACTAGTCTTACCCTCTTCAGCCCGTAGAGGTTGTTATAGAGCTAACTAGTCTTACCCTCTTCAGTCAATACAGGTTGTTATAGAGCTAACTAGTCTTACCCTCTTCAGTCAATACAGGTTGTTATAGAGCTAACTAGTCTTACCATCTTCAGCCCATAGAGGTTGTTATAGAGCTAACTAGTCTTACCCTCTTCAGCCCATAGAGGTTGTTATAGAGCTAACTAGTCTTACCCTCTTCAGTCCATAGAGGTTGTTATAGAGCTAACTAGTCTTACCCTCTTCAGCCCGTAGAGGTTGTTATAGAGCTAACTAGTCTTACCCTCTTCAGTCAATACAGGTTGTTATAGAGCTAACTAGTCTTACCCTCTTCAGCCCATAGAGGTTGTTATAGAGCTAACTAGTCTTACCCTCTTCAGCCCGTAGAGGTTGTTATATAGCTAACTAGTCTTACCCTCTTCAGTCAATACAGGTTGTTATAGAGCTAACTAGTCTTACCCTCTTCAGCCCATAGAGGTTGTTATAGAGCTAACTAGTCTTACCCTCTTCAGCCCGTAGAGGTTGTTATAGAGCTAACTAGTCTTACCCTCTTTAGCCCATAGAGGTTGTTATAGAGCTAACTAGTCTTACCCTCTTCAGCCCATAGATGTTGTTATAGAGCTAACTAGTCTTACCCTCTTCAGTCAATACAGGTTGTTATAGAGCTAACTAGTCTTACCCTCTTCAGTCAATACAGGTTGTTATAGAGCTAACTAGTCTTACCCTCTTCAGCCCATAGAGGTTCTTATAGAGCTAACTAGTCTTACCCTCTTCAGCCCATAGAGGTTGTTATAGAGCTAACTAGTCTTACCCTCTTCAGTCAATACAGGTTGTTATAGAGCTAACTAGTCTTACCCTCTTCAGCCCATAGAGGTTGTTCTAGAGCTGACTAGTCTCACCCTCTTCAGCCCATAGAGGTTGTTATAGAGCTAACTAGTCTTACCCTCTTCAGCCCATAGAGGTTGTTATAGAGCTAACTAGTCTTACCCTCTTCAGCCCATAGAGGTTGTTATAGAGCTAACTAGTCTTACCCTCTTCAGCCCATAGAGGTTGTTATAGACCTAACTAGTCTCACCCTCTTCAGCCCATAGAGGTTGTTATAGAGCTAACTAGTCTTACCCTCTTCAGTCAATACAGGTTGTTATAGAGCTAACTAGTCTTACCCTCTTCAGTCAATACAGGTTGTTATAGAGCTAACTAGTCTTACCATCTTCAGCCCATAGAGGTTGTTATAGAGCTAACTAGTCTTACCCTCTTCAGCCCATAGAGGTTGTTATAGAGCTAACTAGTCTTACCCTCTTCAGTCCATAGAGGTTGTTATAGAGCTAACTAGTCTTACCCTCTTCAGCCCATAGAGGTTGTTATAGAGCTAACTAGTCTTACCCTCTTCAGCCCGTAGAGGTTGTTATAGAGCTAACTAGTCTTACCCTCTTCAGTCAATACAGGTTGTTATAGAGCTAACTAGTCTTACCCTCTTCAGTCAATACAGGTTGTTATAGAGCAAACTAGTCTTACCATCTTCAGCCCATAGAGGTTGTTATAGAGCTAACTAGTCTTACCCTCTTCAGCCCATAGAGGTTGTTATAGAGCTAACTAGTCTTACCCTCTTCAGTCCATAGAGGTTGTTATAGAGCTAACTAGTCTTACCCTCTTCAGCCCATAGAGGTTGTTATAGAGCTAACTAGTCTTACCCTCTCCAGCCCGTAGAGGTTGTTATAGAGCTAACTAGTCTTACCCTCTTCAGCCCATAGAGGTTGTTATAGAGCTAACTAGTCTTACCCTCTTCAGCCCATAGAGGTTGTTCTAGAGCTAACTAGTCTTACCCTCTTCAGCCCATAGAGGTTGTTATAGAGCTAACTAGTCTTACCCTCTTCAGCCCATAGAGGTTGTTATAGAGCTAACTAGTCTTACCCTCTTCAGCCCATAGAGGTTGTTATAGAGCTAACTAGTCTTACCCTCTTCAGCCCATAGAGGTTGTTATAGACCTAACTAGTCTCACCCTCTTCAGCCCATAGAGGTTGTTATAGAGCTAACTAGTCTTACCCTCTTCAGTCAATACAGGTTGTTATAGAGCTAACTAGTCTTACCCTCTTCAGTCAATACAGGTTGTTATAGAGCTAACTAGTCTTACCATCTTCAGCCCATAGAGGTTGTTATAGAGCTAACTAGTCTTACCCTCTTCAGCCCATAGAGGTTGTTATAGAGCTAACTAGTCTTACCCTCTTCAGTCCATAGAGGTTGTTATAGAGCTAACTAGTCTTACCCTCTTCAGCCCATAGAGGTTGTTATAGAGCTAACTAGTCTTACCCTCTTCAGCCCGTAGAGGTTGTTATAGAGCTAACTAGTCTTACCCTCTTCAGTCAATACAGGTTGTTATAGAGCTAACTAGTCTTACCCTCTTCAGTCAATACAGGTTGTTATAGAGCTAACTAGTCTTACCATCTTCAGCCCATAGAGGTTGTTATAGAGCTAACTAGTCTTACCCTCTTCAGCCCATAGAGGTTGTTATAGAGCTAACTAGTCTTACCCTCTTCAGTCCATAGAGGTTGTTATAGAGCTAACTAGTCTTACCCTCTTCAGCCCATAGAGGTTGTTATAGAGCTAACTAGTCTTACCCTCTCCAGCCCGTAGAGGTTGTTATAGAGCTAACTAGTCTTACCCTCTTCAGCCCATAGAGGTTGTTATAGAGCTAACTAGTCTTACCCTCTTCAGCCCATAGAGGTTGTTATAGAGCTAACTAGTCTTACCCTCTTCAGCCCATAGAGGTTGTTATAGAGCTAACTAGTCTTACCCTCTTCAGCCCATAGAGGTTGTTATAGAGCTAACTAGTCTTACCCTCTTCAGCCCATAGAGGTTGTTATAGAGCTAACTAGTCTTACCCTCTTCAGCCCATAGAGGTTGTTATAGAGCTAACTAGTCTTACCCTCTTCAGCCCATAGAGGTTGTTATAGAGCTAACTAGTCTTACCCTCTTCAGCCCATAGAGGTTGTTATAGAGCTAACTAGTCTTACCCTCTTCAGCCCATAGAGGTTGTTATAGAGCTAACTAGTCTTACCCTCTTCAGTCAATACAGGTTGTTCTAGAGCTAACTAGTCTTACCCTCTTCAGTCAATACAGGTTGTTATAGAGCTAACTAGTCTTACCCTCTTCAGCCCGTAGAGGTTGTTATAGAGCTAACTAGTCTTACCATCTTCAGTCAATACAGGTTGTTATAGAGCTAACTAGTCTTACCCTCTTCAGCCCATAGAGGTTGTTATAGAGCTAACTAGTCCTACCCTCTTCAGTCCATACAGGTTGTTATAGAGCTAACTAGTCTTACCTCTTAGCCCGTAGAGGTTGTTAGGCTACTAGTCTACCCCTTCAGCACAGGTTGTTATAGAGCTAACTAGTCTTACCCTCTTCAGTCAATACAGGTTGTTATTGGGCTAGCCAGTCTTACCCCTCTTTAGCCCATAGAGGTTGTTATAGAGCTGACTAGTCTTACCCTCTTCAGCCAATAGAGGTTGTTATAGAGCTAACTAGTCTTACCCTCTTCAGCCCATAGAGGTTGTTATAGAGCTAACTAGTCACCCACCTCTTCAGCCCATAGAGGTTGTTATAGAGCTAACTAGTCTTACCCTCTTCAGCCAATAGAGGTTGTTATAGAGCTAACTAGTCTTACCCTCTTCAGTCAATACAGGTTGTTATAGAGCTAACTAGTCTTACCCTCTTCAGCCCATAGAGGTTGTTATAGAGCTAACTAGTCTTACCCTCTTCAGCCCATAGAGGTTGTTATAGAGCTAACTAGTCTTACCCTCTTCAGCCCATAGAGGTTGTTATAGAGCTAACTAGTCTTACCCTCTTCAGCCCATAGAGGTTGTTATAGAGCTAACTAGTCTTACCCTCTTCAGCCCATAGAGGTTGTTATAGAGCTAACAAGTCTTACCCTCTTCAGCCCGTAGAGGTTGTTATAGAGCTAACTAGTCTTACCCTCTTCAGCCCATAGAGGTTGTTATAGAGCTAACTAGTCTTACCCTCTTCAGCCCATAGAGGTTGTTATAGAGCTAACTAGTCTTACCCTCTTCAGTCAATACAGGTTGTTCTAGAGCTAACTAGTCTTACCCTCTTCAGTCAATACAGGTTGTTATAGAGCTAACTAGTCTTACCCTCTTCAGCCCATAGAGGTTGTTCTAGAGCTAACTAGTCTTACCCTCTTCAGTCAATACAGGTTGTTATAGAGCTAACTAGTCTTACCCTCTTCAGTCAATACAGGTTGTTATAGAGCTAACTAGTCTTACCATCTTCAGCCCATAGAGGTTGTTATAGAGCTAACTAGTCTTACCCTCTTCAGCCCATAGAGGTTGTTATAGAGCTAACTAGTCTTACCCTCTTCAGTCCATAGAGGTTGTTATAGAGCTAACTAGTCTTACCCTCTTCAGCCCATAGAGGTTGTTATAGAGCTAACTAGTCTTACCCTCTCCAGCCCGTAGAGGTTGTTATAGAGCTAACTAGTCTTACCCTCTTCAGCCCATAGAGGTTGTTATAGAGCTAACTAGTCTTACCCTCTTCAGCCCATAGAGGTTGTTCTAGAGCTAACTAGTCTTACCCTCTTCAGCCCATAGAGGTTGTTATAGAGCTAACTAGTCTTACCCTCTTCAGCCCATAGAGGTTGTTATAGAGCTAACTAGTCTTACCCTCTTCAGCCCATAGAGGTTGTTATAGAGCTAACTAGTCTTACCCTCTTCAGCCCATAGAGGTTGTTATGGAGCTAACTAGTCTTACCCTCTTCAGCCCATAGAGGTTGTTATAGAGCTAACTAGTCTTACCCTCTTCAGCCCATAGAGGTTGTTATAGAGCTAACTAGTCTTACCCTCTTCAGCCCATAGAGGTTGTTATAGAGCTAACTAGTCTTACCCTCTTCAGTCAATACAGGTTGTTCTAGAGCTAACTAGTCTTACCCTCTTCAGTCAATACAGGTTGTTATAGAGCTAACTAGTCTTACCCTCTTCAGCCCATAGAGGTTGTTATAGAGCTAACTAGTCTTACCCTCTTCAGTCAATACAGGTTGTTATAGAGCTAACTAGTCTTACCCTCTTCAGCCCATAGAGGTTGTTATAGAGCTAACTAGTCTTACCCTCTTCAGCCCGTAGAGGTTGTTATAGAGCTAACTAGTCTTACCATCTTCAGTCAATACAGGTTGTTATTGAGCTAACTAGTCTTACCATCTTCAGCCCATAGAGGTTGTTATAGAGCTAACTAGTACTACCCTCTTCAGTCCATAGAGGTTGTTATAGAGCTAACTAGTCTTACCCTCTTCAGCCCGTAGAGGTTGTTCTAGAGCTAACTAGTCTTACCCTCTTCAGTCAATACAGGTTGTTCTAGAGCTAACTAGTCTTACCCTCTTCAGTCAATACAGGTTGTTATAGAGCTAACTAGTCTTACCCTCTTTAGCCCATAGAGGTTGTTATAGAGCTGACTAGTCTTACCCTCTTCAGCCCATAGAGGTTGTTATAGAGCTAACTAGTCTTACCCTCTTCAGCCCATAGAGGTTGTTATAGAGCTAACTAGTCTCACCCTCTTCAGCCCATAGAGGTTGTTATAGAGCTAACTAGTCTTACCCTCTTCAGTCAATACAGGTTGTTATAGAGCTAACTAGTCTTACCCTCTTCAGTCAATACAGGTTGTTATAGAGCTAACTAGTCTTACCATCTTCAGCCCATAGAGGTTGTTATAGAGCTAACTAGTCTTACCCTCTTCAGCCCATAGAGGTTGTTATAGAGCTAACTAGTCTTACCCTCTTCAGCCCATAGAGGTTGTTATAGAGCTAACTAGTCTTACCCTCTTCAGCCCATAGAGGTTGTTATAGAGCTAACTAGTCTTACCCTCTTCAGCCCATAGAGGTTGTTATAGAGCTAACTAGTCTTACCCTCTTCAGCCCATAGAGGTTGTTATAGAGCTAACAAGTCTTACCCTCTTCAGCCCGTAGAGGTTGTTATAGAGCTAACTAGTCTTACCCTCTTCAGCCCATAGAGGTTGTTATAGAGCTAACTAGTCTTACCCTCTTCAGCCCATAGAGGTTGTTATAGAGCTAACTAGTCTTACCCTCTTCAGTCAATACAGGTTGTTCTAGAGCTAACTAGTCTTACCCTCTTCAGTCAATACAGGTTGTTATAGAGCTAACTAGTCTTACCTCTTCAGCCCATAGAGGTTGTTATAGAGCTAACTAGTCTTACCCTCTTCAGCCCGTAGAGGTTGTTATAGAGCTAACTAGTCTTACCATCTTCAGTCAATACAGGTTGTTATAGAGCTAACTAGTCTTACCCTCTTCAGCCCATAGAGGTTGTTATAGAGCTAACTAGTACTACCCTCTTCAGTCCATAGATGTTGTTATAGAGCTAACTAGTCTTACCCTCTTCAGCCCGTAGAGGTTGTTCTAGAGCTAACTAGTCTTACCCTCTTCAGTCAATACAGGTTGTTCTAGAGCTAACTAGTCTTACCCTCTTCAGTCAATACAGGTTGTTATAGAGCTAACTAGTCTTACCCTCTTTAGCCCATAGAGGTTGTTATAGAGCTAACTAGTCTTACCCTCTTCAGCCCATAGAGGTTGTTATAGAGCTAACTAGTCTTACCCTCTTCAGCCCATAGAGGTTGTTATAGAGCTAACTAGTCTTACCCTCTTCAGTCAATACAGGTTGTTCTAGAATTAACTAGTCTTACCCTCTTCAGTCAATACAGGTTGTTATAGAGCTAACTAGTCTTACCCTCTTCAGTCAATACAGGTTGTTATAGAGCTAACTAGTCTTACCCTCTTCAGCCCATAGAGGTTGTTATAGAGCTAACTAGTCTTACCCTCTTCAGCCCGTAGAGGTTGTTATAGAGCTAACTAGTCTTACCATCTTCAGTCAATACAGGTTGTTATAGAGCTAACTAGTCTTACCCTCTTCAGCCCATAGAGGTTGTTATAGAGCTAACTAGTACTACCCTCTTCAGTCCATAGAGGTTGTTATAGAGCTAACTAGTCTTACCCTCTTCAGCCCGTAGAGGTTGTTCTAGAGCTAACTAGTCTTACCCTCTTCAGTCAATACAGGTTGTTCTAGAGCTAACTAGTCTTACCCTCTTCAGTCAATACAGGTTGTTATAGAGCTAACTAGTCTTACCCTCTTTAGCCCATAGAGGTTGTTATAGAGCTAACTAGTCTTACCCTCTTCAGCCCATTGATGTTGTTATAGAGCTAACTAGTCTTACCCTCTTCAGTCAATACAGGTTGTTATAGAGCTAACTAGTCTTACCCTCTTCAGTCCATAGAGGTTGTTATAGAGCTAACTAGTCTTACCCTCTTCAGCCCATAGAGGTTGTTATAGAGCTAACTAGTCTTACCCTCTTCAGCCCATAGAGGTTGTTATAGAGCTAACTAGTCTTACCCTCTTCAGTCAATACAGGTTGTTATAGAGCTAACTAGTCTTACCCTCTTCAGCCCATAGAGGTTGTTCTAGAGCTGACTAGTCTTACCCTCTTCAGCCCATAGAGGTTGTTATAGAGCTAACTAGTCTTACCCTCTTCAGCCCATAGAGGTTGTTATAGAGCTAACTAGTCTTACCCTCTTCAGCCCGTAGAGGTTGTTATAGAGCTAACTAGTCTTACCATCTTCAGTCAATACAGGTTGTTATAGAGCTAACTAGTCTTACCCTCTTCGCTAGAGGTTGTCATAGAGCTAACTAGTATTACTCTTCAGCATAGAGGTTGTTATAGAGCTAACTAGTCTTACCCTCTTCAGCCCGTAGAGGTTGTTCTAGAGCTAACTAGTCTTACCCTCTTCAGTCAATACAGGTTGTTCTAGAGCTAACTAGTCTTACCCTCTTCAGTCAATACAGGTTGTTATAGAGCTAACTAGTCTTACCCTCTTTAGCCCATAGAGGTTGTTATAGAGCTAACTAGTCTTACCCTCTTCAGCCCATAGATGTTGTTATAGAGCTAACTAGTCTTACCCTCTTCAGCCCATATAGGTTGTTATAGAGCTAACTAGTCTTACCCTCTTCAGTCAATACAGGTTGTTCTAGAGCTAACTAGTCTTACCCTCTTCAGTCAATACAGGTTGTTATAGAGCTAACTAGTCTTACCCTCTTCAGCCCATAGAGGTTGTTATAGAGCTAACTAGTCTTACCCTCTTCAGCCCGTAGAGGTTGTTATAGAGCTAACTAGTCTTACCATCTTCAGTCAATACAGGTTGTTATAGAGCTAACTAGTCTTACCCTCTTCAGCCCATAGAGGTTGTTATAGAGCTAACTAGTACTACCCTCTTCAGTCCATAGAGGTTGTTATAGAGCTAACTAGTCTTACCCTCTTCAGCCCGTAGAGGTTGTTCTAGAGCTAACTAGTCTTACCCTCTTCAGTCAATACAGGTTGTTCTAGAGCTAACTAGTCTTACCCTCTTCAGTCAATACAAGTTGTTATAGAGCTAACTAGTCTTACCCTCTTTAGCCCATAGAGGTTGTTATAGAGCTAACTAGTCTTACCCTCTTCAGCCCATAGATGTTGTTATAGAGCTAACTAGTCTTACCCTCTTCAGTCAATACAGGTTGTTATAGAGCTAACTAGTCTTACCCTCTTCAGTCAATACAGGTTGTTATAGAGCTAACTAGTCTTACCCTCTTCAGCCCATAGAGGTTGTTATAGAGCTAACTAGTCTTACCCTCTTCAGCCCATAGAGGTTGTTATAGAGCTAACTAGTCTTACCCTCTTCAGTCAATACAGGTTGTTATAGAGCTAACTAGTCTTACCCTCTTCAGCCCATAGAGGTTGTTCTAGAGCTGACTAGTCTTACCCTCTTCAGCCCATAGAGGTTGTTATAGAGCTAACTAGTCTTACCCTCTTCAGCCCGTAGAGGTTGTTCTAGAGCTAACTAGTCTTACCCTCTTCAGTCAATACAGGTTGTTCTAGAGCTAACTAGTCTTACCCTCTTCAGTCAATACAGGTTGTTATAGAGCTAACTAGTCTTACCCTCTTTAGCCCATAGAGGTTGTTATAGAGCTAACTAGTCTTACCCTCTTCAGCCCATAGAGGTTGTTATAGAGCTAACTAGTCTTACCCTCTTCAGTCAATACAGGTTGTTATAGAGCTAACTAGTCTTACCCTCTTCAGTCAATACAGGTTGTTATAGAGCTAACTAGTCTTACCCTCTTCAGCCCATAGAGGTTGTTATAGAGCTAACTAGTCTTACCCTCTTCAGCCCATAGAGGTTGTTATAGAGCTAACTAGTCTTACCCTCTTCAGTCAATACAGGTTGTTATAGAGCTAACTAGTCTTACCCTCTTCAGCCCATAGAGGTTGTTCTAGAGCTGACTAGTCTTACCCTCTTCAGCCCATAGAGGTTGTTATAGAGCTAACTAGTCTTACCCTCTTCAGCCCATAGAGGTTGTTATAGAGCTAACTAGTCTTACCCTCTTCAGCCCATAGAGGTTGTTATAGAGCTAACTAGTCTTACCCTCTTCAGCCCATAGAGGTTGTTATAGAGCTAACTAGTCTTACCCTCTTCAGTCAATACAGGTTGTTATAGAGCTAACTAGTCTTACCCTCTTCAGCCCATAGAGGTTGTTCTAGAGCTGACTAGTCTTACCCTCTTCAGCCCATAGAGGTTGTTATAGAGCTAACTAGTCTTACCCTCTTCAGCCCATAGAGGTTGTTATAGAGCTAACTAGTCTTACCCTCTTCAGCCCGTAGAGGTTGTTATAGAGCTAACTAGTCTTACCATCTTCAGTCAATACAGGTTGTTATAGAGCTAACTAGTCTTACCCTCTTCAGCCCATAGAGGTTGTTATAGAGCTAACTAGTATTACCCTCTTCAGTCCATAGAGGTTGTTATAGAGCTAACTAGTCTTACCCTCTTCAGCCCGTAGAGGTTGTTCTAGAGCTAACTAGTCTTACCCTCTTCAGTCAATACAGGTTGTTCTAGAGCTAACTAGTCTTACCCTCTTCAGTCAATACAGGTTGTTATAGAGCTAACTAGTCTTACTCTCTTTAGCCCATAGAGGTTGTTATAGAGCTAACTAGTCTTACCCTCTTCAGCCCATAGATGTTGTTATAGAGCTAACTAGTCTTACCCTCTTCAGCCCATATAGGTTGTTATAGAGCTAACTAGTCTTACCCTCTTCAGTCAATACAGGTTGTTCTAGAGCTAACTAGTCTTACCCTCTTCAGTCAATACAGGTTGTTATAGAGCTAACTAGTCTTACCCTCTTCAGCCCATAGAGGTTGTTATAGAGCTAACTAGTCTTACCCTCTTCAGCCCGTAGAGGTTGTTATAGAGCTAACTAGTCTTACCATCTTCAGTCAATACAGGTTGTTATAGAGCTAACTAGTCTTACCCTCTTCAGCCCATAGAGGTTGTTATAGAGCTAACTAGTACTACCCTCTTCAGTCCATAGAGGTTGTTATAGAGCTAACTAGTCTTACCCTCTTCAGCCCGTAGAGGTTGTTCTAGAGCTAACTAGTCTTACCCTCTTCAGTCAATACAGGTTGTTCTAGAGCTAACTAGTCTTACCCTCTTCAGTCAATACAAGTTGTTATAGAGCTAACTAGTCTTACCCTCTTTAGCCCATAGAGGTTGTTATAGAGCTAACTAGTCTTACCCTCTTCAGCCCATAGATGTTGTTATAGAGCTAACTATTCTTACCCTCTTCAGTCAATACAGGTTGTTATAGAGCTAACTAGTCTTACCCTCTTCAGTCAATACAGGTTGTTATAGAGCTAACTAGTCTTACCCTCTTCAGCCCGTAGAGGTTGTTATAGAGCTAACTAGTCTTACCCTCTTCAGCCCATAGAGGTTGTTATAGAGCTAACTAGTCTTACCCTCTTCAGTCAATACAGGTTGTTATAGAGCTAACTAGTCTTACCCTCTTCAGCCCATAGAGGTTGTTCTAGAGCTGACTAGTCTTACCCTCTTCAGCCCATAGAGGTTGTTATAGAGCTAACTAGTCTTACCCTCTTCAGCCCATAGAGGTTGTTATAGAGCTAACTAGTCTTACCCTCTTCAGCCCATAGAGGTTGTTCTAGAGCTGACTAGTCTTACCCTCTTCAGCCCATAGAGGTTGTTATAGAGCTAACTAGTCTTACCCTCTTCAGCCCATAGAGGTTGTTATAGAGCTAACTAGTCTCACCCTCTTCAGCCCATAGAGGTTGTTATAGAGCTAACTAGTCTTACCCTCTTCAGTCAATACAGGTTGTTATAGAGCTAACTAGTCTTACCCTCTTCAGTCAATACAGGTTGTTATAGAGCTAACTAGTCTTACCATCTTCAGCCCATAGAGGTTGTTATAGAGCTAACTAGTCTTACCCTCTTCAGCCCATAGAGGTTGTTATAGAGCTAACTAGTCTTACCCTCCTCAGCCCATAGAGGTTGTTATAGAGCTAACTAGTCTTACCCTCTTCAGTCAATACAGGTTGTTATAGAGCTAACTAGTCTTACCCTCTTCAGCCCATAGAGGTTGTTATAGAGCTAACTAGTCTTACCCTCTTCAGCCCATAGAGGTTGTTATATAGCTAACTAGTCTTACCCTCTTCAGCCCATAGAGGTTGTTATAGAGCTAACTAGTCTTACCCTCTTCAGCCCATAGAGGTTGTTATAGAGCTAACTAGTCTTACCCTCTTCAGTCCGTAGAGGCTGTTATAGAGCTAACTAGTCTTACCCTCTTCAGCCCGTAGAGGTTGTTATAGAGCTAACTAGTCTTACCCTCTTCAGCCCATAGAGGTTGTTATAGAGCTAACTAGTCTTACCCTCTTCAGCCCATAGAGGTTATTATAGAGCTAACTAGTCTTACCCTCTTCAGCCCATAGAGGTTGTTATAGAGCTAACTAGTCTTACCCTCTTCAGCCCGTAGAGGTTGTTATAGAGCTAACTAGTCTTACCCTCTTCAGCCCGTAGAGGTTGTTATAGAGCTAACTAGTCTTACCCTCTTCAGCCCGTAGAGGTTGTTATAGAGCTAACTAGTCTTACCCTCTTCAGCCCATTCAGGTTGTTATAGAGCTAACTAGTCTTACCCTCTTCAGCCCATAGAGGTTGTTATAGAGCTAACTAGTCTTACCCTCTTCAGCCCGTAGAGGTTGTTATAGAGCTAACTAGTCTTACCCTCTTCAGCCCGTAGAGGTTGTTATAGAGCTAACTAGTCTTACCCTCTTCAGCCCGTAGAGGTTGTTATAGAGCAAACTAGTCTTACCCTCTTCAGCCCATACAGGTTGTTATAGAGCTAACTAGTCTTACCCTCTTCAGCCCATAGAGGTTGTTATAGAGCTAACTAGTCTTACCTTCTTCAGCCCGTAGAGGTTGTTATAGAGCTAACTAGTCTTACCCTCTTCAGCCCGTACAGGTTGTTATAGAGCTAACTAGTCTTACCCTCTTCAGCCCATAGAGGTTGTTATAGAGCTAACTAGTCTTACCCTCTTCAGCCCATACAGGTTGTTATAGAGCTAACTAGTCTTACCCTCTTCAGCCCATAGAGGTTGTTATAGAGCTAACTAGTCTTACCCTCTTCAGCCCGTAGAGGTTGTTATAGAGCTAACTAGTCTTACCCTCTTCAGCCCGTAGAGGTTGTTAAAGAGCTAACTAGTCTTACCCTCTTCAGCCCATACAGGTTGTTATAGAGCTAACTAGTCTTACCCTCTTCAGCCCGTAGAGGTTGTTATAGAGCTAACTAGTCTTACCCTCTTCAGCCCGTAGAGGTTGTTATAGAGCTAACTAGTCTTACCCTCTTCAGCCCATAGAGGTTGTTATAGAGCTAACTAGTCTTACCCTCTTCAGCCCATAGAGGTTGTTATAGAGCTAACTAGTCTCACCCTCTTCAGCCCATAGAGGTTGTTATAGAGCTAACTAGTCTTTACCTCTTCAGCCAATAGAGGTTGTTATAGAGCTAACTAGTCTTACCCTCTTCAGTCAATACAGGTTGTTATAGAGCTAACTAGTCTTACCATCTTCAGCCCATAGAGGTTGTTATAGAGCTAACTAGTCTTACCCTCTTCAGCCCATAGAGGTTGTTATAGAGCTAACTAGTCTTACCCTCTTCAGCCCATAGAGGTTGTTATAGAGCTAACTAGTCTTACCCTCTTCAGTCAATACAGGTTGTTATAGAGCTAACTAGTCTTACCCTCTTCAGCCCATAGAGGTTGTTATAGAGCTAACTAGTCTTACCCTCTTCAGCCCATAGAGGTTGTTATAGAGCTAACTAGTCTTACCCTCTTCAGCCCATAGAGGTTGTTATAGAGCTAACTAGTCTTACCCTCTTCAGTCCGTAGAGGTTGTTATAGAGCTAACTAGTCTTACCCTCTTCAGCCCGTAGAGGTTGTTATAGAGCTAACTAGTCTTACCCTCTTCAGCCCGTAGAGGTTGTTATAGAGCTAACTAGTCTTACCCTCTTCAGCCCATAGAGGTTGTTATAGAGCTAACTAGTCTTACCCTCTTCAGCCAATACAGGTTGTTATAGAGCTAACTAGTCTTACCCTCTTCAGCCCATAGAGGTTGTTATAGAGCTAACTAGTCTTACCCTCTTCAGCCCGTAGAGGTTGTTATAGAGCTAACTAGTCTTACCCTCTTCAGCCCGTAGAGGTTGTTATAGAGCTAACTAGTCTTACCCTCTTCAGCCCGTAGAGGTTGTTATAGAGCTAACTAGTCTTACCCTCTTCAGCCCATACAGGTTGTTATAGAGCTAACTAGTCTTACCCTCTTCAGCCCATAGAGGTTGTTATAGAGCTAACTAGTCTTACCCTCTTCAGCCCGTAGAGGTTGTTATAGAGCTAACTAGTCTTACCCTCTTCAGCCCATAGAGGTTGTTATAGAGCTAACTAGTCTTACCCTCTTCAGCCCGTAGAGGTTGTTATAGAGCTAACTAGTCTTACCCTCTTCAGCCCATAGAGGTTGTTATAGAGCTAACTAGTCTTACCCTCTTCAGCCCGTAGAGGTTGTTATAGAGCTAACTAGTCTTACCCTCTTCAGCCCGTAGAGGTTGTTATAGAGCTAACTAGTCTTACCCTCTTCAGCCCATAGAGGTTGTTATAGAGCTAACTAGTCTTACCCTCTTCAGCCCGTAGAGGTTGTTATAGAGCTAACTAGTCTTACCCTCTTCAGCCCGTAGAGGTTGTTATAGAGCTAACTAGTCTTACCCTCTTCAGCCCATAGAGGTTGTTCTAGAGCTGACTAGTCTTACCCTCTTCAGCCCATAGAGGTTGTTATAGAGCTAACTAGTCTTACCCTCTTCAGCCCATAGAGGTTGTTATAGAGCTAACTAGTCTTACCCTCTTCAGCCCATAGAGGTTGTTATAGAGCTAACTAGTCTTAACCTCTTCAGTCAATACAGGTTGTTATAGAGCTAACTAGTCTTACCCTCTTCAGTCAGTACAGGTTGTTATAGAGCTAACTAGTCTTACCATCTTCAGCCCATAGAGGTTGTTATAGAGCTAACTAGTCTTACCCTCTTCAGCCCATAGAGGTTGTTATAGAGCTAACTAGTCTTACCCTCTTCAGCCCATAGAGGTTGTTATAGAGCTAACTAGTCTTACCCTCTTCAGTCAATAGAGGTTGTTATAGAGCTAACTAGTCTTACCCTCTTCAGCCCATAGAGGTTGTTATAGAGCTAACTAGTCTTACCCTCTTCAGCCCATAGAGGTTGTTATAGAGCTAACTAGTCTTACCCTCTTCAGCCCATAGAGGTTGTTATAGAGCTAACTAGTCTTACCCTCTTCAGCCCGTAGAGGTTGTTATAGAGCTAACTAGTCTTACCCTCTTCAGCCCGTAGAGGTTGTTATAGAGCTAACTAGTCTTACCCTCTTCAGCCCATAGAGGTTGTTATAGAGCTAACTAGTCTTACCCTCTTCAGCCCGTAGAGGTTGTTATAGAGCTAACTAGTCTTACCCTCTTCAGCCCATACAGGTTGTTATAGAGCTAACTAGTCTTACCCTCTTCAGCCCGTAGAGGTTGTTATAGAGCTAACTAGTCTTACCCTCTTCAGCCCGTAGAGGTTGTTATAGAGCTAACTAGTCTTACCCTCTTCAGCCCGTAGAGGTTGTTATAGAGCTAACTAGTCTTACCCTCTTCAGCCCGTAGAGGTTGTTATAGAGCTAACTAGTCTTACCCTCTTCAGCCCATAGAGGTTGTTATAGAGCTAACTAGTCTTACCCTCTTCAGCCCATAGAGGTTGTTATAGAGCTAACTAGTCTTACCCTCTTCAGCCCGTAGAGGTTGTTATAGAGCTAACTAGTCTTACCCTCTTCAGCCCGTAGAGGTTGTTATAGAGCTAACTAGTCTTACCCTCTTCAGCCCGTAGAGGTTGTTATAGAGCTAACTAGTCTTACCCTCTTCAGCCCGTAGAGGTTGTTATAGAGCTAACTAGTCTTACCCTCTTCAGCCCATAGAGGTTGTTATAGAGCTAACTAGTCTTACCCTCTTCAGCCCGTAGAGGTTGTTATAGAGCTAACTAGTCTTACCCTCTTCAGCCCGTAGAGGTTGTTATAGAGCTAACTAGTCTTACCCTCTTCAGCCCGTAGAGGTTGTTATAGAGCTAACTAGTCTTACCCTCTTCAGCCCGTAGAGGTTGTTATAGAGCTAACTAGTCTTACCCTCTTCAGCCCGTAGAGGTTGTTATAGAGCTAACTAGTCTTACCCTCTTCAGCCCATAGAGGTTGTTATAGAGCTAACTAGTCTTACCCTCTTCAGCCCGTAGAGGTTGTTATAGAGCTAACTAGTCTTACCCTCTTCAGCCCATAGAGGTTGTTATAGAGCTAACTAGTCTTACCCTCTTCAGCCCGTAGAGGTTGTTATAGAGCTAACTAGTCTTACCCTCTTCAGCCCATACAGGTTGTTATAGAGCTAACTAGTCTTACCCTCTTCAGCCCGTAGAGGTTGTTATAGAGCTAACTAGTCTTACCCTCTTCAGCCCGTAGAGGTTGTTATAGAGCTAACTAGTCTTACCCTCTTCAGCCCATAGAGGTTGTTATAGAGCTAACTAGTCTTACCCTCTTCAGCCCATAGAGGTTGTTATAGAGCTAACTAGTCTTACCCTCTTCAGCCCGTAGAGGTTGTTATAGAGCTAACTAGTCTTACCCTCTTCAGCCCATAGAGGTTGTTATAGAGCTAACTAGTCTTACCCTCTTCAGCCCGTACAGGTTGTTATAGAGCTAACTAGTCTTACCCTCTTCAGCCCGTAGAGGTTGTTATAGAGCTAACTAGTCTTACCCTCTTCAGCCCGTAGAGGTTGTTATAGAGCTAACTAGTCTTACCCTCTTCAGCCCGTAGAGGTTGTTATAGAGCTAACTAGTCTTACCCTCTTCAGCCCGTAGAGGTTGTTATAGAGCTAACTAGTCTTACCCTCTTCAGCCCATAGAGGTTGTTATAGAGCTAACTAGTCTTACCCTCTTCAGCCCGTAGAGGTTGTTATAGAGCTAACTAGTCTTACCCTCTTCAGCCCGTAGAGGTTGTTATAGAGCTAACTAGTCTTACCCTCTTCAGCCCGTAGAGGTTGTTATAGAGCTAACTAGTCTTACCCTCTTCAGCCCATAGAGGTTGTTATAGAGCTAACTAGTCTTACCCTCTTCAGCCCGTAGAGGTTGTTATAGAGCTAACTAGTCTTACCCTCTTCAGCCCGTAGAGGTTGTTATAGAGCTAACTAGTCTTACCCTCTTCAGCCCATAGAGGTTGTTATAGAGCTAACTAGTCTTACCCTCTTCAGCCGTAAGGTTGTTATAGAGCAACTAGTCTTACCCTCTTCAGCCCATAGAGGTTGTTATAGAGCTAACTAGTCTTACCCTCTTCAGCCCGTACAGGTTGTTATAGAGCTAACTAGTCTTACCCTCTTCAGCCCGTAGAGGTTGTTATAGAGCTAACTAGTCTTACCCTCTTCAGCCCGTAGAGGTTGTTATAGAGCTAACTAGTCTTACCCTCTTCAGCCCGTAGAGGTTGTTATAGAGCTAACTAGTCTTACCCTCTTCAGCCCATAGAGGTTGTTATAGAGCTAACTAGTCTTACCCTCTTCAGCCCATAGAGGTTGTTATAGAGCTAACTAGTCTTACCCTCTTCAGCCCATAGAGGTTGTTATAGAGCTAACTAGTCTTACCCTCTTCAGCCCGTGAGGTTGTTATAGAGCCTAAGGTAGCTAGTCTTACCCTCTTCAGCCCGTAGAGGTTGTTATAGAGCTAACTAGTCTTACCCTCTTCAGCCCGTAGAGGTTGTTATAGAGCTAACTAGTCTTACCCTCTTCAGCCCATAGAGGTTGTTATAGAGCTAACTAGTCTTACCCTCTTCAGCCCATACAGGTTGTTATAGAGCTAACTAGTCTTACCCTCTTCAGCCCGTAGAGGTTGTTATAGAGCTAACTAGTCTTACCCTCTTCAGCCCGTAGAGGTTGTTATAGAGCTAACTAGTCTTACCCTCTTCAGCCCATAGAGGTTGTTATAGAGCTAACTAGTCTTACCCTCTTCAGCCAATAGAGGTTGTTATAGAGCCAACTAGTCTTACCCTCTTCAGCCCATAGAGGTTGTTATAGAGCTAACTAGTCTTACCCTCTTCAGCCCATACAGGTTGTTATAGAGCTAACTAGTCTTACCCTCTTCAGCCCATAGAGGTTGTTATAGAGCTAACTAGTCTTACCCTCTTCAGCCCATAGAGGTTGTTATAGAGCTAACTAGTCTTCCTCTTCAGCCCATAGAGGTTGTTATAGAGCTGACTAGTCTTACCCTCTTCAGCCCATAGAGGTTGTTATAGAGCTAACTAGTCTTACCCTCTTCAGCCCGTAGAGGTTGTTCTAGAGCTAACTAGTCTTACCCTCTTCAGTCAATACAGGTTGTTCTAGAGCTAACTAGTCTTACCCTCTTCAGCCCATACAGGTTGTTATAGAGCTAACTAGTCTTACCCTCTTCAGCCCATAGAGGTTGTTATAGAGCTAACTAGTCTTACCCTCTTCAGCCCATAGAGGTTGTTATAGAGCTAACTAGTCTTACCCTCTTCAGTCAATACAGGTTGTTATAGAGCTAACTAGTCTTACCCTCTTCAGCCAATAGAGGTTGTTATAGAGCTAACTAGTCTTACCCTCTTCAGCCCATAGAGGTTGTTATAGAGCTAACTAGTCTTACCCTCTTCAGCCCATAGAGGTTGTTATAGAGCTAACTAGTCTTACCCTCTTCAGTCAATACAGGTTGTTATAGAGCTAACTAGTCTTACCCTCTTCAGCCCATAGAGGTTGTTCTAGAGCTGACTAGTCTTACCCTCTTCAGCCCATAGAGGTTGTTATAGAGCTAACTAGTCTTACCCTCTTCAGCCCATAGAGGTTGTTATAGAGCTAACTAGTCTTACCCTCTTCAGCCCATAGAGGTTGTTCTAGAGCTGACTAGTCTTACCCTCTTCAGCCCATAGAGGTTGTTATAGAGCTAACTAGTCTTACCCTCTTCAGCCCATAGAGGTTGTTATAGAGCTAACTAGTCTTACCCTCTTCAGCCCATAGAGGTTGTTATAGAGCTAACTAGTCTTACCCTCTTCAGTCAATACAGGTTGTTATAGAGCTAACTAGTCTTACCCTCTTCAGTCAATACAGGTTGTTATAGAGCTAACTAGTCTTACCCTCTTCAGCCCATAGAGGTTGTTATAGAGCTAACTAGTCTTACCCTCTTCAGCCCATAGAGGTTGTTATAGAGCTAACTAGTCTTACCCTCTTCAGCCAATAGAGGTTGTTATAGAGCTAACTAGTCTTACCCTCTTCAGTCCATAGAGGTTGTTATAGAGCTAACTAGTCTTACCCTCTTCAGCCCATAGAGGTTGTTATAGAGCTAACTAGTCTTACCCTCTTCAGCCCATAGAGGTTGTTATAGAGCTAACTAGTCTTACCCTCTTCAGTCCGTAGAGGTTGTTATAGAGCTAACTAGTCTTACCCTCTTCAGCCCGTAGAGGTTGTTATAGAGCTAACTAGTCTTACCCTCTTCAGCCCATAGAGGTTGTTATAGAGCTAACTAGTCTTACCCTCTTCAGCCCGTAGAGGTTGTTATAGAGCTAACTAGTCTTACCCTCTTCAGCCCGTAGAGGTTGTTATAGAGCTAACTAGTCTTACCCTCTTCAGCCCATACAGGTTGTTATAGAGCTAACTAGTCTTACCCTCTTCAGCCCGTAGAGGTTGTTATAGAGCTAACTAGTCTTACCCTCTTCAGCCCCATTATAGAGGTTGTTATAGAGCTAACTAGTCTTACCCTCTTCAGCCCGTAGAGGTTGTTATAGAGCTAACTAGTCTTACCCTCTTCAGCCCATAGAGGTTGTTATAGAGCTAACTAGTCTTACCCTCTTCAGCCAGTAGAGGTTGTTATAGAGCTAACTAGTCTTACCCTCTTCAGCCCGTAGAGGTTGTTATAGAGCTAACTAGTCTTACCCTCTTCAGCCCGTAGAGGTTGTTATAGAGCTAACTAGTCTTACCCTCTTCAGCCCATAGAGGTTGTTATAGAGCTAACTAGTCTTACCCTCTTCAGCCCGTAGAGGTTGTTATAGAGCTAACTAGTCTTACCCTCTTCAGCCCGTAGAGGTTGTTATAGAGCTAACTAGTCTTACCCTCTTCAGCCCGTAGAGGTTGTTATAGAGCTAACTAGTCTTACCCTCTTCAGCCCGTAGAGGTTGTTATAGAGCTAACTAGTCTTACCCTCTTCAGCCCATAGAGGTTGTTATAGAGCTAACTAGTCTTACCCTCTTCAGCCCGTAGAGGTTGTTATAGAGCTAACTAGTCTTACCCTCTTCAGCCCGTAGAGGTTGTTATAGAGCTAACTAGTCTTACCCTCTTCAGCCCATAGAGGTTGTTATAGAGCTAACTAGTCTTACCCTCTTCAGCCCATAGAGGTTGTTATAGAGCTAACTAGTCTTACCCTCTTCAGCCCGTAGAGGTTGTTATAGAGCTAACTAGTCTTACCCTCTTCAGCCCGTAGAGGTTGTTATAGAGCTAACTAGTCTTACCCTCTTCAGCCCAGAGAGGTTGTTATAGAGCTAACTAGTCTTACCCTCTTCAGCCCATAAGGTTGTTATAGAGCTAACTAGTCTTACCCTCTTCAGCCCGTAGAGGTTGTTATAGAGCTAACTAGTCTTACCCTCTTCAGCCCGTAGAGGCTGTTATAGAGCTAACTAGTCTTACCCTCTTCAGCCCGTAGAGGTTGTTATAGAGCTAACTAGTCTTACCCTCTTCAGCCCGTAGAGGTTGTTATAGAGCTAACTAGTCTTACCCTCTTCAGCCCATAGAGGTTGTTATAGAGCTAACTAGTCTTACCCTCTTCAGCCCATACAGGTTGTTATAGAGCTAACTAGTCTTACCCTCTTCAGCCCGTAGAGGTTGTTATAGAGCTAACTAGTCTTACCCTCTTCAGCCCGTAGAGGTTGTTATAGAGCTAACTAGTCTTACCCTCTTCAGCCCGTAGAGGTTGTTATAGAGCTAACTAGTCTTACCCTCTTCAGCCCGTAGAGGTTGTTATAGAGCTAACTAGTCTTACCCTCTTCAGCCCGTAGAGGTTGTTATAGAGCTAACTAGTCTTACCCTCTTCAGCCCATAGAGGTTGTTATAGAGCTAACTAGTCTTACCCTCTTCAGCCCGTAGAGGTTGTTATAGAGCTAACTAGTCTTACCCTCTTCAGCCCGTAGAGGTTGTTATAGAGCTAACTAGTCTTACCCTCTTCAGCCCATAGAGGTTGTTATAGAGCTAACTAGTCTTACCCTCTTCAGCCCATAGAGGTTGTTATAGAGCTAACTAGTCTTACCCTCTTCAGCCCGTAGAGGTTGTTATAGAGCTAACTAGTCTTACCCTCTTCAGCCCATAGAGGTTGTTATAGAGCTAACTAGTCTTACCCTCTTCAGCCCATAGAGGTTGTTATAGAGCTAACTAGTCTTACCCTCTTCAGCCCATAGAGGTTGTTATAGAGCTAACTAGTCTTACCCTCTTCAGCCCGTAGAGGTTGTTATAGAGCTAACTAGTCTTACCCTCTTCAGCCCGTAGAGGTTGTTATAGAGCTAACTAGTCTTACCCTCTTCAGCCCATAGAGGTTGTTATAGAGCTAACTAGTCTTACCCTCTTCAGCCCGTAGAGGTTGTTATAGAGCTAACTAGTCTTACCCTCTTCAGCCCGTAGAGGTTGTTATAGAGCTAACTAGTCTTACCCTCTTCAGCCCATAGAGGTTGTTATAGAGCTAACTAGTCTTACCCTCTTCAGCCCGTAGAGGTTGTTATAGAGCTAACTAGTCTTACCCTCTTCAGCCCGTAGAGGTTGTTATAGAGCTAACTAGTCTTACCCTCTTCAGCCCGTAGAGGTTGTTATAGAGCTAACTAGTCTTACCCTCTTCAGCCCGTAGAGGTTGTTATAGAGCTAACTAGTCTTACCCTCTTCAGCCCATAGAGGTTGTTATGAGAGCTAACTAGTCTTACCCTCTTCAGCCCGTAGAGGTTGTTATAGAGCTAACTCAGTCTTACCCTCTTCAGCCCATAGAGGTTGTTATAGAGCTAACTAGTCTTACCCTCTTCAGCCCATAGAGGTTGTTATAGAGCTAACTAGTCTTACCCTCTTCAGCCCGTAGAGGTTGTTATAGAGCTAACTAGTCTTACCCTCTTCAGCCCATAGAGGTTGTTATAGAGCTAACTAGTCTTACCCTCTTCAGCCCGTAGAGGTTGTTATAGAGCTAACTAGTCTTACCCTCTTCAGCCCGTAGAGGTTGTTATAGAGCTAACTAGTCTTACCCTCTTCAGCCCGTAGAGGTTGTTATAGAGCTAACTAGTCTTACCCTCTTCAGCCCGTAGAGGTTGTTATAGAGCTAACTAGTCTTACCCTCTTCAGCCCGTAGAGGTTGTTATAGAGCTAACTAGTCTTACCCTCTTCAGCCCGTAGAGGTTGTTATAGAGCTAACTAGTCTTACCCTCTTCAGCCCGTAGAGGTTGTTATAGAGCTAACTAGTCTTACCCTCTTCAGCCCGTAGAGGTTGTTATAGAGCTAACTAGTCTTACCCTCTTCAGCCCGTAGAGGTTGTTATAGAGCTAACTAGTCTTACCCTCTTCAGCCCGTAGAGGTTGTTATAGAGCTAACTAGTCTTACCCTCTTCAGCCCATAGAGGTTGTTATAGAGCTAACTAGTCTTACCCTCTTCAGCCCATAGAGGTTGTTATAGAGCTAACTAGTCTTACCCTCTTCAGCCCGTAGAGGTTGTTATAGAGCTAACTAGTCTTACCCTCTTCAGCCCATAGAGGTTGTTATAGAGCTAACTAGTCTTACCCTCTTCAGCCCGTAGAGGTTGTTATAGAGCTAACTAGTCTTACCCTCTTCAGCCCGTAGAGGTTGTTATAGAGCTAACTAGTCTTACCCTCTTCAGCCCGTAGAGGTTGTTATAGAGCTAACTAGTCTTACCCTCTTCAGCCCATAGAGGTTGTTATAGAGCTAACTAGTCTTACCCTCTTCAGCCCGTAGAGGTTGTTATAGAGCTAACTAGTCTTACCCTCTTCAGCCCGTAGAGGTTGTTATAGAGCTAACTAGTCTTACCCTCTTCAGCCCGTAGAGGTTGTTATAGAGCTAACTAGTCTTACCCTCTTCAGCCCATAGAGGTTGTTATAGAGCTAACTAGTCTTACCCTCTTCAGCCCGTAGAGGTTGTTATAGAGCTAACTAGTCTTACCCTCTTCAGCCCATAGAGGTTGTTATAGAGCTAACTAGTCTTACCCTCTTCAGCCCGTAGAGGTTGTTATAGAGCTAACTAGTCTTACCCTCTTCAGCCCGTAGAGGTTGTTATAGAGCTAACTAGTCTTACCCTCTTCAGCCCGTAGAGGTTGTTATAGAGCTAACTAGTCTTACCCTCTTCAGCCCATACAGGTTGTTATAGAGCTAACTAGTCTTACCCTCTTCAGCCCATAGAGGTTGTTATAGAGCTAACTAGTCTTACCCTCTTCAGCCCATAGAGGTTGTTATAGAGCTAACTAGTCTTACCCTCTTCAGCCCGTAGAGGTTGTTATAGAGCTAACTAGTCTTACCCTCTTCAGCCCGTAGAGGTTGTTATAGAGCTAACTAGTCTTACCCTCTTCAGCCCATAGAGGTTGTTATAGAGCTAACTAGTCTTACCCTCTTCAGCCCGTAGAGGTTGTTATAGAGCTAACTAGTCTTACCCTCTTCAGCCCATAGAGGTTGTTATAGAGCTAACTAGTCTTACCCTCTTCAGCCCGTAGAGGTTGTTATAGAGCTAACTAGTCTTACCCTCTTCAGCCCGTAGAGGTTGTTATAGAGCTAACTAGTCTTACCCTCTTCAGCCCATAGAGGTTGTTATAGAGCTAACTAGTCTTACCCTCTTCAGCCCATAGAGGTTGTTATAGAGCTAACTAGTCTTACCCTCTTCAGCCCATAGAGGTTGTTATAGAGCTAACTAGTCTTACCCTCTTCAGCCCAT
Organism: Coregonus clupeaformis; assembly: GCF_020615455.1. Taxonomy (NCBI): domain Eukaryota; kingdom Metazoa; phylum Chordata; class Actinopteri; order Salmoniformes; family Salmonidae; genus Coregonus; species Coregonus clupeaformis. The sequence goes on from NW_025534243.1 coordinate 115,447, forward strand.
AGAGGTTGTTATAGAGCTAACTAGTCTTACCCTCTTCAGCCCGTAGAGGTTGTTATAGAGCTAACTAGTCTTACCCTCTTCAGCCCGTAGAGGTTGTTATAGAGCTAACTAGTCTTACCCTCTTCAGCCCGTAGAGGTTGTTATAGAGCTAACTAGTCTTACCCTCTTCAGCCCGTAGAGGTTGTTATAGAGCTAACTAGTCTTACCCTCTTCAGCCCATAGAGGTTGTTATAGAGCTAACTAGTCTTACCCTCTTCAGCCCGTACAGGTTGTTATAGAGCTAACTAGTCTTACCCTCTTCAGCCCGTAGAGGTTGTTATAGAGCTAACTAGTCTTACCCTCTTCAGCCCGTAGAGGTTGTTATAGAGCTAACTAGTCTTACCCTCTTCAGCCCGTAGAGGTTGTTATAGAGCTAACTAGTCTTACCCTCTTCAGCCCATAGAGGTTGTTATAGAGCTAACTAGTCTTACCCTCTTCAGCCCGTAGAGGTTGTTATAGAGCTAACTAGTCTTACCTCTTCAGCCCGTAGAGGTTGTTATAGAGCTAACTAGTCTTACCCTCTTCAGCCCATAGAGGTTGTTATAGAGCTAACTAGTCTTACCCTCTTCAGCCCATAGAGGTTGTTATAGAGCTAACTAGTCTTACCCTCTTCAGCCCGTAGAGGTTGTTATAGAGCTAACTAGTCTTACCCTCTTCAGCCCATAGAGGTTGTTATAGAGCTAACTAGTCTTACCCTCTTCAGCCCGTAGAGGTTGTTATAGAGCTAACTAGTCTTACCCTCTTCAGCCCATAGAGGTTGTTATAGAGCTAACTAGTCTTACCCTCTTCAGCCCGTAGAGGTTGTTATAGAGCTAACTAGTCTTACCCTCTTCAGCCCGTAGAGGTTGTTATAGAGCTAACTAGTCTTACCCTCTTCAGCCCATAGAGGTTGTTATAGAGCTAACTAGTCTTACCCTCTTCAGCCCATAGAGGTTGTTATAGAGCTAACTAGTCTTACCCTCTTCAGCCCGTAGAGGTTGTTATAGAGCTAACTAGTCTTACCCTCTTCAGCCCGTAGAGGTTGTTATAGAGCTAACTAGTCTTACCCTCTTCAGCCCGTAGAGGTTGTTATAGAGCTAACTAGTCTTACCCTCTTCAGCCCATAGAGGTTGTTATAGAGCTAACTAGTCTTACCCTCTTCAGCCCATAGAGGTTGTTATAGAGCTAACTAGTCTTACCCTCTTCAGCCCATAGAGGTTGTTATAGAGCTAACTAGTCTTACCCTCTTCAGCCCATAGAGGTTGTTATAGAGCTAACTAGTCTTACCCTCTTCAGCCCATAGAGGTTGTTATAGAGCTAACTAGTCTTACCCTCTTCAGCCCGTAGAGGTTGTTATAGAGCTAACTAGTCTTACCCTCTTCAGCCCGTAGAGGTTGTTATAGAGCTAACTAGTCTTACCCTCTTCAGCCCGTAGAGGTTGTTATAGAGCTAACTAGTCTTACCCTCTTCAGCCCATAGAGGTTGTTATAGAGCTAACTAGTCTTACCCTCTTCAGCCCGTAGAGGTTGTTATAGAGCTAACTAGTCTTACCCTCTTCAGCCCGTAGAGGTTGTTATAGAGCTAACTAGTCTTACCCTCTTCAGCCCATAGAGGTTGTTATAGAGCTAACTAGTCTTACCCTCTTCAGCCCATAGAGGTTGTTATAGAGCTAACTAGTCTTACCCTCTTCAGCCCATAGAGGTTGTTATAGAGCTAACTAGTCTTACCCTCTTCAGCCCATAGAGGTTGTTATAGAGCTAACTAGTCTTACCCTCTTCAGCCCATAGAGGTTGTTATAGAGCTAACTAGTCTTACCCTCTTCAGCCCATAGAGGTTGTTATAGAGCTAACTAGTCTTACCCTCTTCAGCCCGTAGAGGTTGTTATAGAGCTAACTAGTCTTACCCTCTTCAGCCCATAGAGGTTGTTATAGAGCTAACTAGTCTTACCCTCTTCAGCCCGTAGAGGTTGTTATAGAGCTAACTAGTCTTACCCTCTTCAGCCCATAGAGGTTGTTATAGAGCTAACTAGTCTTACCCTCTTCAGCCCGTAGAGGTTGTTATAGAGCTAACTAGTCTTACCCTCTTCAGCCCGTAGAGGTTGTTATAGAGCTAACTAGTCTTACCCTCTTCAGCCCGTAGAGGTTGTTATAGAGCTAACTAGTCTTACCCTCTTCAGCCCGTAGAGGTTGTTATAGAGCTAACTAGTCTTACCCTCTTCAGCCCATAGAGGTTGTTATAGAGCTAACTAGTCTTACCCTCTTCAGCCCATAGAGGTTGTTATAGAGCTAACTAGTCTTACCCTCTTCAGCCCATAGAGGTTGTTATAGAGCTAACTAGTCTTACCCTCTTCAGTCCGTAGAGGTTGTTATAGAGCTAACTAGTCTTACCCTCTTCAGCCCATAGAGGTTGTTATAGAGCTAACTAGTCTTACCCTCTTCAGCCCGTAGAGGTTGTTATAGAGCTAACTAGTCTTACCCTCTTCAGCCCGTAGAGGTTGTTATAGAGCTAACTAGTCTTACCCTCTTCAGCCCGTAGAGGTTGTTATAGAGCTAACTAGTCTTACCCTCTTCAGCCCATAGAGGTTGTTATAGAGCTAACTAGTCTTACCCTCTTCAGCCCGTAGAGGTTGTTATAGAGCTAACTAGTCTTACCCTCTTCAGCCCGTAGAGGTTGTTATAGAGCTAACTAGTCTTACCCTCTTCAGCCCGTAGAGGTTGTTATAGAGCTAACTAGTCTTACCCTCTTCAGCCCGTAGAGGTTGTTATAGAGCTAACTAGTCTTACCCTCTTCAGCCCATAGAGGTTGTTATAGAGCTAACTAGTCTTACCCTCTTCAGCCCGTAGAGGTTGTTATAGAGCTAACTAGTCTTACCCTCTTCAGCCCGTAGAGGTTGTTATAGAGCTAACTAGTCTTACCCTCTTCAGCCCGTAGAGGTTGTTATAGAGCTAACTAGTCTTACCCTCTTCAGCCCATAGAGGTTGTTATAGAGCTAACTAGTCTTACCCTCTTCAGCCCATAGAGGTTGTTATAGAGCTAACTAGTCTTACCCTCTTCAGCCCGTAGAGGTTGTTATAGAGCTAACTAGTCTTACCCTCTTCAGCCCATAGAGGTTGTTATAGAGCTAACTAGTCTTACCCTCTTCAGCCCGTAGAGGTTGTTATAGAGCTAACTAGTCTTACCCTCTTCAGCCCATAGAGGTTGTTATAGAGCTAACTAGTCTTACCCTCTTCAGCCCATAGAGGTTGTTATAGAGCTAACTAGTCTTACCCTCTTCAGCCCGTAGAGGTTGTTATAGAGCTAACTAGTCTTACCCTCTTCAGCCCATAGAGGTTGTTATAGAGCTAACTAGTCTTACCCTCTTCAGCCCATAGAGGTTGTTATAGAGCTAACTAGTCTTACCCTCTTCAGCCCGTAGAGGTTGTTATAGAGCTAACTAGTCTTACCCTCTTCAGCCCATAGAGGTTGTTATAGAGCTAACTAGTCTTACCCTCTTCAGCCCGTAGAGGTTGTTATAGAGCTAACTAGTCTTACCCTCTTCAGCCCGTAGAGGTTGTTATAGAGCTAACTAGTCTTACCCTCTTCAGCCCGTAGAGGTTGTTATAGAGCTAACTAGTCTTACCCTCTTCAGCCCATAGAGGTTGTTATAGAGCTAACTAGTCTTACCCTCTTCAGCCCATAGAGGTTGTTATAGAGCTAACTAGTCTTACCCTCTTCAGCCCGTAGAGGTTGTTATAGAGCTAACTAGTCTTACCCTCTTCAGCCCGTAGAGGTTGTTATAGAGCTAACTAGTCTTACCCTCTTCAGCCCATAGAGGTTGTTATAGAGCTAACTAGTCTTACCCTCTTCAGCCCATAGAGGTTGTTATAGAGCTAACTAGTCTTACCCTCTTCAGCCCGTAGAGGTTGTTATAGAGCTAACTAGTCTTACCCTCTTCAGCCCATAGAGGTTGTTATAGAGCTAACTAGTCTTACCCTCTTCAGCCCGTAGAGGTTGTTATAGAGCTAACTAGTCTTACCCTCTTCAGCCCGTAGAGGTTGTTATAGAGCTAACTAGTCTTACCCTCTTCAGCCCGTAGAGGTTGTTATAGAGCTAACTAGTCTTACCCTCTTCAGCCCATAGAGGTTGTTATAGAGCTAACTAGTCTTACCCTCTTCAGCCCGTAGAGGTTGTTATAGAGCTAACTAGTCTTACCCTCTTCAGCCCGTAGAGGTTGTTATAGAGCTAACTAGTCTTACCCTCTTCAGCCCATAGAGGTTGTTATAGAGCTAACTAGTCTTACCCTCTTCAGCCCGTAGAGGTTGTTATAGAGCTAACTAGTCTTACCCTCTTCAGCCCATAGAGGTTGTTATAGAGCTAACTAGTCTTACCCTCTTCAGCCCATACAGGTTGTTATAGAGCTAACTAGTCTTACCCTCTTCAGCCCATAGAGGTTGTTATAGAGCTAACTAGTCTTACCCTCTTCAGCCCGTAGAGGTTGTTATAGAGCTAACTAGTCTTACCCTCTTCAGCCCATAGAGGTTGTTATAGAGCTAACTAGTCTTACCCTCTTCAGCCCGTAGAGGTTGTTATAGAGCTAACTAGTCTTACCCTCTTCAGCCCGTAGAGGTTGTTATAGAGCTAACTAGTCTTACCCTCTTCAGCCCATAGAGGTTGTTATAGAGCTAACTAGTCTTACCCTCTTCAGCCCGTAGAGGTTGTTATAGAGCTAACTAGTCTTACCCTCTTCAGCCCGTAGAGGTTGTTATAGAGCTAACTAGTCTTACCCTCTTCAGCCCGTAGAGGTTGTTATAGAGCTAACTAGTCTTACCCTCTTCAGCCCGTAGAGGTTGTTATAGAGCTAACTAGTCTTACCCTCTTCAGCCCGTAGAGGTTGTTATAGAGCTAACTAGTCTTACCCTCTTCAGCCCGTAGAGGTTGTTATAGAGCTAACTAGTCTTACCCTCTTCAGCCCGTAGAGGTTGTTATAGAGCTAACTAGTCTTACCCTCTTCAGCCCATAGAGGTTGTTATAGAGCTAACTAGTCTTACCCTCTTCAGCCCATAGAGGTTGTTATAGAGCTAACTAGTCTTACCCTCTTCAGCCCATAGAGGTTGTTATAGAGCTAACTAGTCTTACCCTCTTCAGCCCATAGAGGTTGTTATAGAGCTAACTAGTCTTACCCTCTTCAGCCCGTAGAGGTTGTTATAGAGCTAACTAGTCTTACCCTCTTCAGCCCATAGAGGTTGTTATAGAGCTAACTAGTCTTACCCTCTTCAGCCCGTAGAGGTTGTTATAGAGCTAACTAGTCTTACCCTCTTCAGCCCGTAGAGGTTGTTATAGAGCTAACTAGTCTTACCCTCTTCAGCCCGTAGAGGTTGTTATAGAGCTAACTAGTCTTACCCTCTTCAGCCCATAGAGGTTGTTATAGAGCTAACTAGTCTTACCCTCTTCAGCCCGTAGAGGTTGTTATAGAGCTAACTAGTCTTACCCTCTTCAGCCCATAGAGGTTGTTATAGAGCTAACTAGTCTTACCCTCTTCAGCCCATAGAGGTTGTTATAGAGCTAACTAGTCTTACCCTCTTCAGCCCATAGAGGTTGTTATAGAGCTAACTAGTCTTACCCTCTTCAGCCCATAGAGGTTGTTATAGAGCTAACTAGTCTTACCCTCTTCAGCCCATAGAGGTTGTTATAGAGCTAACTAGTCTTACCCTCTTCAGCCCATAGAGGTTGTTATAGAGCTAACTAGTCTTACCCTCTTCAGCCCATAGAGGTTGTTATAGAGCTAACTAGTCTTACCCTCTTCAGCCCATAGAGGTTGTTATAGAGCTAACTAGTCTTACCCTCTTCAGCCCATAGAGGTTGTTATAGAGCTAACTAGTCTTACCCTCTTCAGCCCATAGAGGTTGTTATAGAGCTAACTAGTCTTACCCTCTTCAGCCCGTAGAGGTTGTTATAGAGCTAACTAGTCTTACCCTCTTCAGCCCGTAGAGGTTGTTATAGAGCTAACTAGTCTTACCCTCTTCAGCCCGTAGAGGTTGTTATAGAGCTAACTAGTCTTACCCTCTTCAGCCCATAGAGGTTGTTATAGAGCTAACTAGTCTTACCCTCTTCAGCCCGTAGAGGTTGTTATAGAGCTAACTAGTCTTACCTCTTCAGCCCGTAGAGGTTGTTATAGAGCTAACTAGTCTTACCCTCTTCAGCCCATAGAGGTTGTTATAGAGCTAACTAGTCTTACCCTCTTCAGCCCATAGAGGTTGTTATAGAGCTAACTAGTCTTACCCTCTTCAGCCCATAGAGGTTGTTATAGAGCTAACTAGTCTTACCCTCTTCAGCCCATAGAGGTTGTTATAGAGCTAACTAGTCTTACCCTCTTCAGCCCATAGAGGTTGTTATAGAGCTAACTAGTCTTACCCTCTTCAGCCCGTAGAGGTTGTTATAGAGCTAACTAGTCTTACCCTCTTCAGCCCATAGAGGTTGTTATAGAGCTAACTAGTCTTACCCTCTTCAGCCCATAGAGGTTGTTATAGAGCTAACTAGTCTTACCCTCTTCAGCCCATAGAGGTTGTTATAGAGCTAACTAGTCTTACCCTCTTCAGCCCATAGAGGTTGTTATAGAGCTAACTAGTCTTACCCTCTTCAGCCCGTACAGGTTGTTATAGAGCTAACTAGTCTTACCCTCTTCAGCCCGTAGAGGTTGTTATAGAGCTAACTAGTCTTACCCTCTTCAGCCCATAGAGGTTGTTATAGAGCTAACTAGTCTTACCCTCTTCAGCCCATAGAGGTTGTTATAGAGCTAACTAGTCTTACCCTCTTCAGCCCGTAGAGGTTGTTATAGAGCTAACTAGTCTTACCCTCTTCAGCCCATAGAGGTTGTTATAGAGCTAACTAGTCTTACCCTCTTCAGCCCATAGAGGTTGTTATAGAGCTAACTAGTCTTACCCTCTTCAGCCCGTAGAGGTTGTTATAGAGCTAACTAGTCTTACCCTCTTCAGCCCGTAGAGGTTGTTATAGAGCTAACTAGTCTTACCCTCTTCAGCCCGTAGAGGTTGTTATAGAGCTAACTAGTCTTACCCTCTTCAGCCCGTAGAGGTTGTTATAGAGCTAACTAGTCTTACCCTCTTCAGCCCATAGAGGTTGTTATAGAGCTAACTAGTCTTACCCTCTTCAGCCCATAGAGGTTGTTATAGAGCTAACTAGTCTTACCCTCTTCAGCCCATAGAGGTTGTTATAGAGCTAACTAGTCTTACCCTCTTCAGCCCATAGAGGTTGTTATAGAGCTAACTAGTCTTACCCTCTTCAGCCCGTAGAGGTTGTTATAGAGCTAACTAGTCTTACCCTCTTCAGCCCATAGAGGTTGTTATAGAGCTAACTAGTCTTACCCTCTTCAGCCCATAGAGGTTGTTATAGAGCTAACTAGTCTTACCCTCTTCAGCCCATAGAGGTTGTTATAGAGCTAACTAGTCTTACCCTCTTCAGCCCATAGAGGTTGTTATAGAGCTAACTAGTCTTACCCTCTTCAGCCCATAGAGGTTGTTATAGAGCTAACTAGTCTTACCCTCTTCAGCCCGTAGAGGTTGTTATAGAGCTAACTAGTCTTACCCTCTTCAGCCCATAGAGGTTGTTATAGAGCTAACTAGTCTTACCCTCTTCAGCCCGTAGAGGTTGTTATAGAGCTAACTAGTCTTACCCTCTTCAGCCCGTAGAGGTTGTTATAGAGCTAACTAGTCTTACCCTCTTCAGCCCATAGAGGTTGTTATAGAGCTAACTAGTCTTACCCTCTTCAGCCCGTAGAGGTTGTTATAGAGCTAACTAGTCTTACCCTCTTCAGCCCATAGAGGTTGTTATAGAGCTAACTAGTCTTACCCTCTTCAGCCCATAGAGGTTGTTATAGAGCTAACTAGTCTTACCCTCTTCAGCCCGTAGAGGTTGTTATAGAGCTAACTAGTCTTACCCTCTTCAGCCCGTAGAGGTTGTTATAGAGCTAACTAGTCTTACCCTCTTCAGCCCGTAGAGGTTGTTATAGAGCTAACTAGTCTTACCCTCTTCAGCCCGTAGAGGTTGTTATAGAGCTAACTAGTCTTACCCTCTTCAGCCCATAGAGGTTGTTATAGAGCTAACTAGTCTTACCCTCTTCAGCCCATAGAGGTTGTTATAGAGCTAACTAGTCTTACCCTCTTCAGCCCGTAGAGGTTGTTATAGAGCTAACTAGTCTTACCCTCTTCAGCCCGTAGAGGTTGTTATAGAGCTAACTAGTCTTACCCTCTTCAGCCCATAGAGGTTGTTATAGAGCTAACTAGTCTTACCCTCTTCAGCCCGTAGAGGTTGTTATAGAGCTAACTAGTCTTACCCTCTTCAGCCCATAGAGGTTGTTATAGAGCTAACTAGTCTTACCCTCTTCAGCCCATAGAGGTTGTTATAGAGCTAACTAGTCTTACCCTCTTCAGCCCATAGAGGTTGTTATAGAGCTAACTAGTCTTACCCTCTTCAGCCCATAGAGGTTGTTATAGAGCTAACTAGTCTTACCCTCTTCAGCCCATAGAGGTTGTTATAGAGCTAACTAGTCTTACCCTCTTCAGCCCATACAGGTTGTTATAGAGCTAACTAGTCTTACCCTCTTCAGCCCATAGAGGTTGTTCTAGAGCTAACTAGTCTTACCCTCTTCAGCCCGTAGAGGTTGTTATAGAGCTAACTAGTCTTACCCTCTTTAGCCCGTAGAGGTTGTTATAGAGCTAACTAGTCTTACCCTCTTCAGCCCATAGAGGTTGTTATAGAGCTAACTAGTCTTACCCTCTTCAGCCCATAGAGGTTGTTATAGAGCTAACTAGTCTTACCCTCTTCAGCCCATAGAGGTTGTTATAGAGCTAACTAGTCTTACCCTCTTCAGCCCATAGAGGTTGTTATAGAGCTAACTAGTCTTACCCTCTTCAGCCCATAGAGGTTGTTATAGAGCTAACTAGTCTTACCCTCTTCAGCCCATAGAGGTTGTTATAGAGCTAACTAGTCTTACCCTCTTCAGCCCATAGAGGTTGTTATAGAGCTAACTAGTCTTACCCTCTTCAGCCCGTAGAGGTTGTTATAGAGCTAACTAGTCTTACCCTCTTCAGCCCGTAGAGGTTGTTATAGAGCTAACTAGTCTTACCCTCTTCAGCCCGTAGAGGTTGTTATAGAGCTAACTAGTCTTACCCTCTTCAGCCCGTAGAGGTTGTTATAGAGCTAACTAGTCTTACCCTCTTCAGCCCATACAGGTTGTTATAGAGCTAACTAGTCTTACCCTCTTCAGCCCATAGAGGTTGTTATAGAGCTAACTAGTCTTACCCTCTTCAGCCCATAGAGGTTGTTATAGAGCTAACTAGTCTTACCCTCTTCAGCCCATAGAGGTTGTTATAGAGCTAACTAGTCTTACCCTCTTCAGCCCATAGAGGTTGTTATAGAGCTAACTAGTCTTACCCTCTTCAGCCCATAGAGGTTGTTATAGAGCTAACTAGTCTTACCCTCTTCAGCCCATAGAGGTTGTTATAGAGCTAACTAGTCTTACCCTCTTCAGCCCGTAGAGGTTGTTATAGAGCTAACTAGTCTTACCCTCTTCAGCCCATAGAGGTTGTTATAGAGCTAACTAGTCTTACCCTCTTCAGCCCGTAGAGGTTGTTATAGAGCTAACTAGTCTTACCCTCTTCAGCCCGTAGAGGTTGTTATAGAGCTAACTAGTCTTACCCTCTTCAGCCCGTAGAGGTTGTTATAGAGCTAACTAGTCTTACCCTCTTCAGCCCGTAGAGGTTGTTATAGAGCTAACTAGTCTTACCCTCTTCAGCCCGTAGAGGTTGTTATAGAGCTAACTAGTCTTACCCTCTTCAGCCCATAGAGGTTGTTATAGAGCTAACTAGTCTTACCCTCTTCAGCCCGTAGAGGTTGTTATAGAGCTAACTAGTCTTACCCTCTTCAGCCCATAGAGGTTGTTATAGAGCTAACTAGTCTTACCCTCTTCAGCCCATAGAGGTTGTTATAGAGCTAACTAGTCTTACCCTCTTCAGCCCATAGAGGTTGTTATAGAGCTAACTAGTCTTATCCTCTTCAGCCCATAGAGGTTGTTATAGAGCTAACTAGTCTTACCCTCTTCAGCCCATAGAGGTTGTTATAGAGCTAACTAGTCTTACCCTCTTCAGCCCGTAGAGGTTGTTATAGAGCTAACTAGTCTTACCCTCTTCAGCCCGTAGAGGTTGTTATAGAGCTAACTAGTCTTACCCTCTTCAGCCCGTAGAGGTTGTTATAGAGCTAACTAGTCTTACCCTCTTCAGCCCGTAGAGGTTGTTATAGAGCTAACTAGTCTTACCCTCTTCAGCCCGTAGAGGTTGTTATAGAGCTGACTAGTCTTACCCTCTTCAGCCCGTAGAGGTTGTTATAGAGCTAACTAGTCTTACCCTCTTCAGCCCATACAGGTTGTTATAGAGCTAACTAGTCTTACCCTCTTCAGTCCATAGAGGTTGTTATAGAGCTAACTAGTCTTACCCTCTTCAGCCCGTAGAGGTTGTTATAGAGCTAACTAGTCTTACCCTCTTCAGCCCGTAGAGGTTGTTATAGAGCTAACTAGTCTTATCCCTCTTCAGCCCATAGAGGTTGTTATAGAGCTAACTAGTCTTACCCTCTTCAGCCCATAGAGGTTGTTATAGAGCTAACTAGTCTTACCCTCTTCAGCCCGTAGAGGTTGTTATAGAGCTAACTAGTCTTACCCTCTTCAGCCCGTAGAGGTTGTTATAGAGCTAACTAGTCTTACCCTCTTCAGCCCATAGAGGTTGTTATAGAGCTAACTAGTCTTACCCTCTTCAGCCCATAGAGGTTGTTATAGAGCTAACTAGTCTTACCCTCTTCAGCCCATAGAGGTTGTTATAGAGCTAACTAGTCTTACCCTCTTCAGCCCATAGAGGTTGTTATAGAGCTAACTAGTCTTACCCTCTTCAGCCCATAGAGGTTGTTATAGAGCTAACTAGTCTTACCCTCTTCAGCCCGTAGAGGTTGTTATAGAGCTAACTAGTCTTACCCTCTTCAGCCCGTAGAGGTTGTTATAGAGCTAACTAGTCTTACCCTCTTCAGCCCGTAGAGGTTGTTATAGAGCTAACTAGTCTTACCCTCTTCAGCCCATAGAGGTTGTTATAGAGCTAACTAGTCTTACCCTCTTCAGCCCATAGAGGTTGTTATAGAGCTAACTAGTCTTACCCTCTTCAGCCCATAGAGGTTGTTATAGAGCTAACTAGTCTTACCCTCTTCAGCCCGTAGAGGTTGTTATAGAGCTAACTAGTCTTACCCTCTTCAGCCCATAGAGGTTGTTATAGAGCTAACTAGTCTTACCCTCTTCAGCCCATAGAGGTTGTTATAGAGCTAACTAGTCTTACCCTCTTCAGCCCATAGAGGTTGTTATAGAGCTAACTAGTCTTACCCTCTTCAGCCCATAGAGGTTGTTATAGAGCTAACTAGTCTTACCCTCTTCAGCCCATAGAGGTTGTTATAGAGCTAACTAGTCTTACCCTCTTCAGCCCATAGAGGTTGTTATAGAGCTAACTAGTCTTACCCTCTTCAGCCCGTAGAGGTTGTTATAGAGCTAACTAGTCTTACCCTCTTCAGCCCATAGAGGTTGTTATAGAGCTAACTAGTCTTACCCTCTTCAGCCCATAGAGGTTGTTATAGAGCTAACTAGTCTTACCCTCTTCAGCCCGTAGAGGTTGTTATAGAGCTAACTAGTCTTACCCTCTTCAGCCCGTAGAGGTTGTTATAGAGCTAACTAGTCTTACCCTCTTCAGCCCATAGAGGTTGTTATAGAGCTAACTAGTCTTACCCTCTTCAGCCCGTAGAGGTTGTTATAGAGCTAACTAGTCTTACCCTCTTCAGCCCATAGAGGTTGTTATAGAGCTAACTAGTCTTACCCTCTTCAGCCCATAGAGGTTGTTATAGAGCTAACTAGTCTTACCCTCTTCAGCCCATAGAGGTTGTTATAGAGCTAACTAGTCTTACCCTCTTCAGCCCATAGAGGTTGTTATAGAGCTAACTAGTCTTACCCTCTTCAGCCCGTAGAGGTTGTTATAGAGCTAACTAGTCTTACCCTCTTCAGCCCGTAGAGGTTGTTATAGAGCTAACTAGTCTTACCCTCTTCAGCCCGTAGAGGTTGTTATAGAGCTAACTAGTCTTACCCTCTTCAGCCCGTACAGGTTGTTATAGAGCTAACTAGTCTTACCCTCTTCAGTCCGTAGAGGTTGTTATAGAGCTAACTAGTCTTACCCTCTTCAGCCCATAGAGGTTGTTATAGAGCTAACTAGTCTTACCCTCTTCAGCCCGTAGAGGTTGTTATAGAGCTAACTAGTCTTACCCTCTTCAGCCCATACAGGTTGTTATAGAGCTAACTAGTCTTACCCTCTTCAGCCCGTAGAGGTTGTTATAGAGCTAACTAGTCTTACCCTCTTCAGCCCGTAGAGGTTGTTATAGAGCTAACTAGTCTTACCCTCTTCAGCCCATAGAGGTTGTTATAGAGCTAACTAGTCTTACCCTCTTCAGCCCGTAGAGGTTGTTATAGAGCTAACTAGTCTTACCCTCTTCAGCCCGTAGAGGTTGTTATAGAGCTAACTAGTCTTACCCTCTTCAGCCCATAGAGGTTGTTATAGAGCTAACTAGTCTTACCCTCTTCAGCCCATAGAGGTTGTTATAGAGCTAACTAGTCTTACCCTCTTCAGCCCATAGAGGTTGTTATAGAGCTAACTAGTCTTCACCCTCTTCAGCCCATAGAGGTTGTTATAGAGCTAACTAGTCTTACCCTCTTCAGCCCGTAGAGGTTGTTGTAGAGCTAACTAGTCTTACCCTCTTCAGCCCATAGAGGTTGTTATAGAGCTAACTAGTCTTACCCTCTTCAGCCCGTAGAGGTTGTTATAGAGCTAACTAGTCTTACCCTCTTCAGCCCATAGAGGTTGTTATAGAGCTAACTAGTCTTACCCTCTTCAGCCCATAGAGGTTGTTATAGAGCTAACTAGTCTTACCCTCTTCAGCCCATAGAGGTTGTTATAGAGCTAACTAGTCTTACCCTCTTCAGCCCATAGAGGTTGTTCTAGAGCTAACTAGTCTTACCCTCTTCAGCCCATACAGGTTGTTCTAGAGCTAACTAGTCTTACCCTCTTCAGCCCATAGAGGTTGTTATAGAGCTAACTAGTCTTACCCTCTTCGGCCCGTAGAGGTTGTTATAGAGCTAACTAGTCTTACCCTCTTCAGCCCATAGAGGTTGTTATAGAGCTAACTAGTCTTACCCTCTTCAGCCCGTAGAGGTTGTTATAGAGCTAACTAGTCTTACCCTCTTCAGCCCGTAGAGGTTGTTATAGAGCTAACTAGTCTTACCCTCTTCAGCCCATAGAGGTTGTTATAGAGCAAACTAGTCTTACCCTCTTCAGCCCATACAGGTTGTTATAGAGCTAACTAGTCTTACCCTCTTCAGCCCATAGAGGTTGTTATAGAGCTAACTAGTCTTACCCTCTTCAGCCCGTAGAGGTTGTTATAGAGCTAACTAGTCTTACCCTCTTCAGCCCGTACAGGTTGTTATAGAGCTAACTAGTCTTACCCTCTTCAGCCCATAGAGGTTGTTATAGAGCTAACTAGTCTTACCCTCTTCAGCCCGTAGAGGTTGTTATAGAGCTAACTAGTCTTACCCTCTTCAGCCCGTAGAGGTTGTTATAGAGCTAACTAGTCTTACCCTCTTCAGCCCGTAGAGGTTGTTATAGAGCTAACTAGTCTTACCCTCTTCAGCCCATAGAGGTTGTTATAGAGCTAACTAGTCTTACCTCTTCAGCCCATAGAGGTTGTTATAGAGCTAACTAGTCTTACCCTCTTCAGCCCATAGAGGTTGTTATAGAGCTAACTAGTCTTACCCTCTTCAGCCCATAGAGGTTGTTATAGAGCTAACTAGTCTTACCCTCTTCAGCCCGTAGAGGTTGTTATAGAGCTAACTAGTCTTACCTCTTCAGCCCGTAGAGGTTGTTATAGAGCTAACTAGTCTTACCCTCTTCAGCCCGTAGAGGTTGTTATAGAGCTAACTAGTCTTACCCTCTTCAGCCCATAGAGGTTGTTATAGAGCTAACTAGTCTTACCCTCTTCAGCCCGTAGAGGTTGTTATAGAGCTAACTAGTCTTACCCTCTTCAGCCCATAGAGGTTGTTATAGAGCTAACTAGTCTTACCCTCTTCAGCCCGTAGAGGTTGTTATAGAGCTAACTAGTCTTACCCTCTTCAGCCCATAGAGGTTGTTATAGAGCTAACTAGTCTTACCCTCTTCAGCCCGTAGAGGTTGTTATAGAGCTAACTAGTCTTACCCTCTTCAGCCCGTAGAGGTTGTTATAGAGCTAACTAGTCTTACCCTCTTCAGCCCATAGAGGTTGTTATAGAGCTAACTAGTCTTACCCTCTTCAGCCCGTAGAGGTTGTTATAGAGCTAACTAGTCTTACCCTCTTCAGCCCATAGAGGTTGTTATAGAGCTAACTAGTCTTACCCTCTTCAGCCCATAGAGGTTGTTATAGAGCTAACTAGTCTTACCCTCTTCAGCCCGTAGAGGTTGTTATAGAGCTAACTAGTCTTACCCTCTTCAGCCCATAGAGGTTGTTATAGAGCTAACTAGTCTTACCCTCTTCAGCCCGTAGAGGTTGTTATAGAGCTAACTAGTCTTACCCTCTTCAGCCCATAGAGGTTGTTATAGAGCTAACTAGTCTTACCCTCTTCAGCCCATAGAGGTTGTTATAGAGCTAACTAGTCTTACCCTCTTCAGCCCGTAGAGGTTGTTATAGAGCTAACTAGTCTTACCCTCTTCAGCCCGTAGAGGTTGTTATAGAGCTAACTAGTCTTACCCTCTTCAGCCCGTAGAGGTTGTTATAGAGCTAACTAGTCTTACCCTCTTCAGCCCGTACAGGTTGTTATAGAGCTAACTAGTCTTACCCTCTTCAGCCCATAGAGGTTGTTATAGAGCTAACTAGTCTTACCCTCTTCAGCCCGTAGAGGTTGTTATAGAGCTAACTAGTCTTACCCTCTTCAGCCCATAGAGGTTGTTATAGAGCTAACTAGTCTTACCCTCTTCAGCCCATGAGGTTGTTATAGAGCTAACTAGTCTTACCCTCTTCAGCCCGTAGAGGTTGTTATAGAGCTAACTAGTCTTACCCTCTTCAGCCCATAGAGGTTGTTATAGAGCTAACTAGTCTTACCCTCTTCAGCCCATAGAGGTTGTTATAGAGCTAACTAGTCTTACCCTCTTCAGCCCATAGAGGTTGTTATAGAGCTAACTAGTCTTACCCTCTTCAGCCCATAGAGGTTGTTATAGAGCTAACTAGTCTTACCATCTTCAGCCCATACAGGTTGTTATAGAGCTAACTAGTCTTACCCTCTTCAGCCCATAGAGGTTGTTCTAGAGCTGACTAGTCTTACCCTCTTCAGCCCGTAGAGGTTGTTATAGAGCTAACTAGTCTTACCCTCTTCAGCCCATACAGGTTGTTATAGAGCTAACTAGTCTTACCCTCTTCAGCCCATAGAGGTTGTTATAGAGCTAACTAGTCTTACCCTCTTCAGCGTGGGGCAGCCCATAGAGGTTGTTATAGAGCTAACTAGTCTTACCCTCTTCAGCCCATAGAGGTTGTTATAGAGCTAACTAGTCTTACCCTCTTCAGCCCATAGAGGTTGTTATAGAGCTAACTAGTCTTACCCTCTTCAGCCCATACAGGTTGTTATAGAGCTAACTAGTCTTACCTCTCTTCAGCCCGTACAGGTTGTTATAGAGCTAACTAGTCTTACCCTCTTCAGCCCGGTAGAGGTTGTTATAGAGCTAACTAGTCTTACCCTCTTCAGCCCGTAGAGGTTGTTATAGAGCTAACTAGTCTTACCCTCTTCAGCCCATAGAGGTTGTTATAGAGCTAACTAGTCTTACCCTCTTCAGCCCATAGAGGTTGTTATAGAGCTAACTAGTCTTACCCTCTTCAGCCCGTAGAGGTTGTTATAGAGCTAACTAGTCTTACCCTCTTCAGCCCATAGAGGTTGTTATAGAGCTAACTAGTCTTACCCTCTTCAGCCCGTAGAGGTTGTTATAGAGCTAACTAGTCTTACCCTCTTCAGCCCGTAGAGGTTGTTATAGAGCTAACTAGTCTTACCCTCTTCAGCCCGTAGAGGTTGTTATAGAGCTAACTAGTCTTACCCTCTTCAGCCCGTAGAGGTTGTTATAGAGCTAACTAGTCTTACCCTCTTCAGCCCATAGAGGTTGTTATAGAGCTAACTAGTCTTACCCTCTTCAGCCCGTAGAGGTTGTTATAGAGCTAACTAGTCTTACCCTCTTCAGCCCATAGAGGTTGTTATAGAGCTAACTAGTCTTACCCTCTTCAGCCCATAGAGGTTGTTATAGAGCTAACTAGTCTTACCCTCTTCAGCCCATAGAGGTTGTTATAGAGCTAACTAGTCTTACCCTCTTCAGCCCGTAGAGGTTGTTATAGAGCTAACTAGTCTTACCCTCTTCAGCCCATAGAGGTTGTTATAGAGCTAACTAGTCTTACCCTCTTCAGCCCATAGAGGTTGTTATAGAGCTAACTAGTCTTACCCTCTTCAGCCCGTAGAGGTTGTTATAGAGCTAACTAGTCTTACCCTCTTCAGCCCGTAGAGGTTGTTATAGAGCTAACTAGTCTTACCCTCTTCCAGTCCATACAGGTTGTTATAGAGCTAACTAGTCTTACCCTCTTCAGCCCATAGAGGTTGTTATAGAGCTAACTAGTCTTACCCTCTTCAGCCCATAGAGGTTGTTATAGAGCTAACTAGTCTTACCCTCTTCAGCCAATAGAGGTTGTTCTAGAGCTAACTAGTCTTACCCTCTTCAGCCCATAGAGGTTGTTATAGAGCTAACTAGTCTTACCCTCTTCAGCCCGTAGAGGTTGTTATAGAGCTAACTAGTCTTACCCTCTTCAGCCCATAGAGGGTTGTTATAGAGCTAACTAGTCTTACCCTCTTCAGCCCATAGAGGTTGTTATAGAGCTAACTAGTCTTACCCTCTTCAGCCCATAGAGGTTGTTATAGAGCTAACTAGTCTTACCTCTTCAGCCAATAGAGGTTGTTATAGAGCTAACTAGTCTTACCCTCTTCAGTCCGTAGAGGTTGTTCTAGAGCTAACTAGTCTTACCCTCTTCAGCCCGTAGAGGTTGTTATGGAGCTAACTAGTCTTACCCTCTTCAGCCCATAGAGGTTGTTATAGAGCTAACTAGTCTTACCCTCTTCAGCCCATAGAGGTTGTTATAGAGCTAACTAGTCTTACCCTCTTCAGCCCATAGAGGTTGTTATAGAGCTAACTAGTCTTACCCTCTTCAGCCCGTAGAGGTTGTTATAGAGCTAACTAGTCTTACCCTCTTCAGCCCATAGAGGTTGTTATAGAGCTAACTAGTCTTACCCTCTTCAGCCCGTAGAGGTTGTTATAGAGCTAACTAGTCTTGCCCTCTTCAGCCCGTAGAGGTTGTTATAGAGCTAACTAGTCTTACCCTCTTCAGCCCATAGAGGTTGTTATAGAGCTAACTAGTCTTACCCTCTTCAGCCCATAGAGGTTGTTATAGAGCTAACTAGTCTTACCCTCTTCAGCCCATAGAGGTTGTTATAGAGCTAACTAGTCTTACCCTCTTCAGCCCATAGAGGTTGTTATAGAGCTAACTAGTCTTACCCTCTTCAGCCCATAGAGGTTGTTATAGAGCTAACTAGTCTTACCCTCTTCAGCCCATAGAGGTTGTTATAGAGCTAACTAGTCTTACCCTCTTCAGCCCATAGAGGTTGTTATAGAGCTAACTAGTCTTACCCTCTTCAGCCCGTAGAGGTTGTTATAGAGCTAACTAGTCTTACCCTCTTCAGCCCGTAGAGGTTGTTATAGAGCTAACTAGTCTTACCCTCTTCAGCCCGTACAGGTTGTTATAGAGCTAACTAGTCTTACCCTCTTCAGCCCGTAGAGGTTGTTATAGAGCTAACTAGTCTTACCCTCTTCAGCCCGTAGAGGTTGTTATAGAGCTAACTAGTCTTACCCTCTTCAGCCCGTAGAGGTTGTTATAGAGCTAACTAGTCTTACCCTCTTCAGCCCATAGAGGTTGTTATAGAGCTAACTAGTCTTACCCTCTTCAGCCCATAGAGGTTGTTATAGAGCTAACTAGTCTTACCCTCTTCAGCCCATACAGGTTGTTATAGAGCTAACTAGTCTTACCCTCTTCAGCCCGTAGAGGTTGTTATAGAGCTAACTAGTCTTACCCTCTTCAGCCCGTAGAGGTTGTTAAAGAGCTAACTAGTCTTACCCTCTTCAGCCCATACAGGTTGTTATAGAGCTAACTAGTCTTACCCTCTTCAGCCCGTAGAGGTTGTTATAGAGCTAACTAGTCTTACCCTCTTCAGCCCGTAGAGGTTGTTATAGAGCTAACTAGTCTTACCCTCTTCAGCCCATACAGGTTGTTATAGAGCTAACTAGTCTTACCCTCTTCAGCCCATAGAGGTTGTTATAGAGCTAACTAGTCTTACCCTCTTCAGCCCGTAGAGGTTGTTATAGAGCTAACTAGTCTTACCCTCTTCAGCCCGTAGAGGTTGTTATAGAGCTAACTAGTCGTACCCTCTTCAGCCCGTAGAGGTTGTTATAGAGCTAACTAGTCTTACCCTCTTCAGCCCATAGAGGTTGTTATGAAGCTAACTAGTCTTACCCTCTTCAGCCCGTAGAGGTTGTTATAGAGCTAACTAGTCTTACCCTCTTCAGCCCATAGAGGTTGTTATAGAGCTAACTAGTCTTATCCTCTTCAGCCCATAGAGGTTGTTATAGAGCTAACTAGTCTTACCCTCTTCAGCCCATAGAGGTTGTTCTAGAGCTAACTAGTCTTACCCTCTTCAGCCCATAGAGGTTGTTATAGAGCTAACTAGTCTTACCCTCTTCAGCCCATAGAGGTTGTTATAGAGCTAACTAGTCTTACCCTCTTCAGCCCATAGAGGTTGTTATAGAGCTAACTAGTCTTACCCTCTTCAGCCCGTAGAGGTTGTTATAGAGCTAACTAGTCTTACCCTCTTCAGCCCATACAGGTTGTTATAGAGCTAACAAGTCTTTCCCTCTTCAGCCCATACAGGTTGTTATAGAGCTAACTAGTCTTACCCTCTTCAGCCCATAGAGGTTGTTATAGAGCTAACTAGTCTTACCCTCTTCAGCCCATACAGGTTGTTATAGAGCTAACTAGTCTTACCCTCTTCAGTCAATACAGGTTGTTCTAGAGCTAACTAGTCTCACCCTCTTCAGCCCATAGAGGTTGTTATAGAGCTAACTAGTCTTACCCTCTTCAGCCCATAGAGGTTGTTATAGAGCTAACTAGTCTTACCCTCTTCAGCCCATAGAGGTTGTTATAGAGCTAACTAGTCTTACCCTCTTCAGCCCATAGAGGTTGTTATAGAGCTAACTAGTCTTACCCTCTTCAGCCCATACAGGTTGTTATAGAGCTAACTAGTCTTACCCTCTTCAGCCCATAGAGGTTGTTATAGAGCTAACTAGTCTTACCCTCTTCAGCCCATAGAGGTTGTTATAGAGCTAACTAGTCTTACCCTCTTCAGCCCATAGAGGTTGTTATAGAGCTAACTAGTCTTACCCTCTTCAGCCCGTAGAGGTTGTTATAGAGCTAACTAGTCTTACCCTCTTCAGCCCGTAGAGGTTGTTATAGAGCTAACTAGTCTTACCCTCTTCAGCCCATAGAGGTTGTTATAGAGCTAACTAGTCTTACCCTCTTCAGCCCGTAGAGGTTGTTATAGAGGCTAACTAGTCTTACCCTCTTCAGCCCGTAGAGGTTGTTATAGAGCTAACTAGTCTTACCCTCTTCAGCCCATAGAGGTTGTTATAGAGCTAACTAGTCTTACCCTCTTCAGCCCGTAGAGGTTGTTATAGAGCTAACTAGTCTTACCCTCTTCAGCCCGTAGAGGTTGTTATAGAGCTAACTAGTCTTACCCTCTTCAGCCCGTAGAGGTTGTTATAGAGCTAACTAGTCTTACCCTCTTCAGCCCGTAGAGGTTGTTATAGAGCTAACTAGTCTTACCCTCTTCAGCCCATAGAGGTTGTTATAGAGCTAACTAGTCTTACCCTCTTCAGCCCGTAGAGGTTGTTATAGAGCTAACTAGTCTTACCCTCTTCAGCCCATAGAGGTTGTTATAGAGCTAACTAGTCTTACCCTCTTCAGCCCGTAGAGGTTGTTATAGAGCTAACTAGTCTTACCCTCTTCAGCCCGTAGAGGTTGTTATAGAGCTAACTAGTCTTACCCTCTTCAGCCCGTAGAGGTTGTTATAGAGCTAACTAGTCTTACCCTCTTCAGCCCGTAGAGGTTGTTATAGAGCTAACTAGTCTTACCCTCTTCAGCCCATACAGGTTGTTATAGAGCTAACTAGTCTTACCCTCTTCAGCCCGTAGAGGTTGTTATAGAGCTAACTAGTCTTACCCTCTTCAGCCCGTAGAGGTTGTTATAGAGCTAACTAGTCTTACCCTCTTCAGCCCATACAGGTTGTTATAGAGCTAACTAGTCTTACCCTCTTCAGCCCGTAGAGGTTGTTATAGAGCTAACTAGTCTTACCCTCTTCAGCCCGTAGAGGTTGTTATAGAGCTAACTAGTCTTACCCTCTTCAGCCCGTAGAGGTTGTTATAGAGCTAACTAGTCTTACCCTCTTCAGCCCGTAGAGGTTGTTATAGAGCTAACTAGTCTTACCCTCTTCAGCCCGTAGAGGTTGTTATAGAGCTAACTAGTCTTACCCTCTTCAGCCCGTAGAGGTTGTTATAGAGCTAACTAGTCTTACCCTCTTCAGCCCGTAGAGGTTGTTATAGAGCTAACTAGTCTTACCCTCTTCAGCCCGTAGAGGTTGTTATAGAGCTAACTAGTCTTACCCTCTTCAGCCCATAGAGGTTGTTATAGAGCTAACTAGTCTTACCCTCTTCAGCCCATAGAGGTTGTTATAGAGCTAACTAGTCTTACCCTCTTCAGCCCGTAGAGGTTGTTATAGAGCTAACTAGTCTTACCCTCTTCAGCCCGTAGAGGTTGTTATAGAGCTAACTAGTCTTACCCTCTTCAGCCCGTAGAGGTTGTTATAGAGCTAACTAGTCTTACCCTCTTCAGCCCATAGAGGTTGTTATAGAGCTAACTAGTCTTACCCTCTTCAGCCCGTAGAGGTTGTTATAGAGCTAACTAGTCTTACCCTCTTCAGCCCATAGAGGTTGTTATAGAGCTAACTAGTCTTACCCTCTTCAGCCCATAGAGGTTGCTATAGAGCTAACTAGTCTTACCCTCTTCAGCCCATAGAGGTTGTTATAGAGCTAACTAGTCTTACCCTCTTCAGCCCATAGAGGTTGTTATAGAGCTAACTAGTCTTACCCTCTTCAGCCCATAGAGGTTGTTATAGAGCTAACTAGTCTTACCCTCTTCAGCCCGTAGAGGTTGTTATAGAGCTAACTAGTCTTACCCTCTTCAGCCCGTAGAGGTTGTTATAAAGCTAACTAGTCTTACCCTCTTCAGCCCGTAGAGGTTGTTATAAAGCTAACTAGTCTTACCCTCTTCAGCCCGTAGAGGTTGTTATAAAGCGCCCTGAAGTTCTTCCTGGTGTAGTTACAGCGGTAAGCCCCGCCCATCAGGTGCTCCATCACCAGACCGATGTCAATCAGAGTGATCTGGTAGTCTGGTGGGAGGTTGCCCTGGAACAACACAGATTAAATTACTGTAATCCCTGATTACACACCTGGCTGTAACAGCACAAACCACACTTTCATTAAACTGAAACAGGACAAATAATGTTGAATGAGGAAGAATGTCTCCCATGAATCAGAGAGATCATCTTACCTTCTTGACATCTCTCACCACAACATGCAGCGTGTTAGCAGGACCCAGTCTCTGTGTGTTAGAGAAAGTTGTACAATATGAATAAAATACATGAACACTTGTTGTTCCACTGTACAGGGTTAAGATCCTCTCTGTGATGGACACACACTGTGCTCCTCTCTCTGAATCCTAAATCAATCCCTAACCCTAGAAGTGGATATGGGGTTGATTTGGGACTCAGGGCAAGTCTCTACATTAGCGTGGTCTTGTCTCATCTCACCATGTTGTACAGCGCCTCCAGGCGAGGGATGGTGAGGAAGTGGTGGACATTATGATCGTCTGTCTGTCTGTCTGTCTGTCTGTCTGTCTGTCTGTCTGTCTGTCTGTCTGTCTGTCTGTCTGTCTGTCTGTCTGTCTGTCTGTCTGTCTGTCTGTCTGTCTGTCTGTCTGTCTGTCTGTCTGTCTGTCTGTCTGTCTGTCTGTCTGTCTGTCTGTCTGTCTGTCTGCCTGCCTGCCTGCCTGCCTGCCTGTCTGTCTGTCTCACCGTGTTGTAGAGTTCCTCCAGGCGAGGGATGGTGAGGAAGTGGTGGATGTTGACCCCGTTCTCTATCAGCAGCTTGACAAAGTCCACCCTGTCCAGCACCAGGGCGTCCATCATGGCCTGCTCCAGAGAGTTCACCTGGGAGAGGCACACATTCATGACTGGTGCCACTACTCTTTAGATGCCGGAGCTCATGGTATTTCAGAACTAATATTATATCAAGCAGTAGAAAATGTTACGTGCCAAGCACCGGGCCAACTCAAGCACTGTTCTCACCCATCGCATTAGTTCTATCTTCCTAGGGTCAGTCTCCTCTGGTGGGTCAGGCTTGACCTTCCCTCCTCTCCCCTTTTTCCCCCGGGCCTTGGCCTTGTTCCTGGGGGCAGTGGCCGGACTCTTCTGCCTCTCTGTGGTAGTGGCTACGGTGCCACTGCTGTTGGCTAGGGCACTGGCAGGCTGGGGGAGGAGGGGAGGTTCATTGCAAAAAACATGTTCATTAAAACGTGATTTGGTTTTTGTGTTCATGTTCATAATCAACTAGTAGGATTAATCTTCTTTATCCAAAAAGATGAGGGGAAATGTTAAGAGTCCAATTCCTAAAATGGTCATTTAATAGGAATGGAGAGGGTCCTTACAAAGCCGTAATACCCTAGTGGGATCACTGTACCTTTGGGAACATATTGGGATCATATTACGTCAGGATGTTCCTAGATCTCTGTCATTAATGTGTCTGTCTGTATCAAAACTCATTTCAGTTAGTGTGGTCTGACATCCTTCCAGTTAATACTGTAAAGTAAATATTTGACAAATACAGAAAAGATTATGTTTCTTTTTCAGAATTTGATAATCTCTTTCTGAGGTTTTGAGGTGATGCTTCATGGCAGGTTTGTATGGTGACTGTCTCGGATCAGCAACAGATGAGGTGGCCTTAGCCAGGGTTACGAAATTCCTGTTACCTTCCCAAATTCCTGTTACCTTCCCAAAATAAACTTCCCTTATTTTCCAGAAATCCTGGTTAGAGTATTCCGAATTGTCTGCTTAAATTATCCACCTGGGGTATCTGGAAAACTTGGGAAATTTACAGGAGTTTTGCAACCTTAAGTGGACTGCACGGTGGACTGCAGGGTAGTCTGGTAAATGACTCACTGGTAGATGGTGACCGTAGACGAAGATCTGGTTGCGTGCTATGTCCACTCTGTTCCAGGCCAGAGCTAGACTCAGCTGGTCCGGGGCCGAGGCGTTGGTTCCTGGGAGTACACAACATAGACAGTGTCATTGGTAGAGGCTCTTGGTGCCTAGCAACACACAGGACAGTCCCATTCATCTGCCATACCCTTAAGAACTGTGCACCCTGACTTCACAGGGCAGTTATGGCATTCTGTTTTAAATCAGAAAAGTAAGTAAGTGCACAGAAAAAAACTCCTTAGCGATTTTAACACCCACAGAGCTAAAAGTAACATATTCAAAGTGTACATCCGAAAAAGTGTTAAATTAATTAAAATATAGAAATCAAAATGGATGGTCTTCAGAAATAGAGGGGAGGGGTTGAGGGTAGCTGAAGGATCGGACTAAAAACGAACAAAAGATAACTATTGTAAAAAAGATTGTGTCCGTAAAATGTCTATAGAATGTATGACCTGGAAGTAGAAGCCTAAGTGTTGTTGTCCATTAGTTTACTCCAATTAGGGGAGGGCTGGTAGGGTTAGGGGAAAATAATAAAGGAACATATATTTTAAAAGATGTGTATATATATATATATATGTATATGTATATGTATTTTATATGTATGTGTGAGTATGTACAGTGGGCTCCAAAATTACTGGCACCCCTGACTGGCAATGCACAAAAAAATACTTAAAAATATATAATTATAGAGATGAACTCAAAATACCAACATGTGAGAAATACTGTGCTATATTAATGTTCCAATGGAACCCACCAAAATCATTTATTGATTGAATTAAAAATCAATGTCCTCCAAATCAAGGTTTTACAATGAATGGCACCCTTAAAGATTATTATAAATAACATCTACCAACATTAAACCAGGAATTAAATTCCACTTATTTAAGTTTATCTAAGTCTTCAGGAACTATATTGAGCCATTACATCACTTCCTGTTTCACTAGGGTATATAAATGAGGTAACTCTAATGCAATATCCCTTTGTCATTCAACACCATAAAGAAAACAAAAGAACTGGCAGTTGAAAAGAGACAGATGGTCGTAGACCTTCATAAATCTGGTAAAGGCAACAAGAAGATCCACAAACGATTGAATATACCAATGAGCACTGTCAATTAAAAAGATATGGAACAGTTGAAAACCTCACGGGTAGAGGACGCAAATGCATCTTGCCCCCCAGGATAGGGAGGAGGATGGTGAGAGAAGCAACAAAATCCCCAAGAATCACTGTGAAAGAATTGCAGGCCTTGGTGGCGTCTTGGGGTCACCAGGTTTCAAAAAGCACCATCAGACGCCACCTCCACAACCACAGGCTCTTTGGAAGGGTTGCCAGAAGAAAGCCCTTTCTGACCCCAAGACACAGATGCAAGTGCTTGGAGTTTGCCAAACGTCATTTAAATGATGACTGGAAGAAGGTGCTCTGGTCAGATGAGACCAAAATTGAACGTTTTGGTCAGATACAGCATCGGCATGTTTGGCTTCGAAACAGAGATGCAGACAAGGAGAGGCACCTCATACCCACGGTGAAATATGGTGGTGGGTCAGTGATGTTTTGGGGCTGTTTTAATTGCAGAGGTCCAGGGGCACTGGTTAAGATTGATGGCATAATGAATTCCACCAAGTATCAGGCAATTTTGAATGACAATCTGGTTGCCTCTGCCAGAAGGCTGGGACTTGGCCGTAGGTGGACTTTCCAACAAGACAATGACCCAAAACATACCTCAAGATCCACACAGAAATGGTTCTGTGACAACAAAATCAATGTTCTGCCATGGCCATCTCAGTCGCCGGACCTCAATCCAATCAAAAATCTGTGGGCTGAGTTGAAGAGGGCCGTTGACAAGCACAAACCCAAGAATGTGAAGGATCTTGAAAGGATATGCATAGAGGAATGGTCCAAAATCCCTCCAAATGTGTTCCTTAACCTTGTCAAACATTACAGGAAAAGACTCCATGCTGATATCCTTGCCAGAGGTGGCTGCACTAAGTACTAAACAAGGATAATAATTATGAAACCTTGATTTTGGTGACATTTAACTTTTATTAAATCATTGTATGATTTGGGTTGGTTCCATTGAAACATTAATAAATGTATGTATGTATGTATGTATATATACAGTATATATATATATATACAGTGAGGGAAAAAAGTATTTGATCCCCTGCTGATTTTGTATGTTTGCCCACTGACAAAGACATGATCAGTCTATAATTTTAATGATAGGTTTATTTGAACAGTGAGAGACAAAATAACAACAAAAAAATCCAGAAAAACGCATGTCAAAAATGTTATAAATTGATTTGCATTTTAATGAGGGAAATAAGTATTTGACCCCTCTGCAAAACATGACTTAGTACTTGGTGGCAAAACCCTTGTTGGCAATCACAGAGGTCAGCCGTTTCTTGTAGTTGGCCAACAGGATTGCACACATCTCAGGAGGGATTTTGTCCCACTCCTCTTTTGTCCCACTCCAGATCTTCTCCAAGTCATTAAGGTTTCGAGGCTGACGTTTGGCAACTCGAACCTTCAGCTCCCTCCACAGATTTTCTATGGAATTAAGGTCTGGAGACTGCCTAGGCCACTCCAGGACCTTAATGTGCTTCTTCTTGAGCCACTCCTTTGTTGCCTTGGTCGTGTGTTTTGGGTCATTGTCATGCTGGAATACCCATCCACGACCCATTTTCAATGCCCTGGCTGAGGGCAGGAGGTTCTCACCCAAGATTTGACGGTACATGGCCCCGTCCATCGTCCCTTTGATGCGGTGAAGTTGTCCTATCCCCTTAGCAGAAAAACACCCCCAAAGCATAATGTTTCCACCTCCATGTTTGACGGTGGGGGATGGTGTTCTTGGGGTCATAGGCAGCATTCCTCCTCCTCCAAACACGGCGAGTTGAGTTGATGCCAAAGAGCTCGATTTTGGTCTCATCTGACCACAACACTTTCACCCAGTTCTCCTCTGAATCATTCAGACGGGCCCTTATATGTGTTTTCTTGAGCAGGGGGACCTTGCGGGCGCTGCAGGATTTCAGTCCTTCACGGCGTAGTGTGTTACCAATTGTTTTCTTGGTGACTATGGTCCCAGATGCCTTGAGATCATTGACAAGATCCTCCCGTGTAGTTCTGGGCTGATTCCTCACCGTTCTCATGATCATTGCAACTTCATGAGGTTAGATCTTGCATGGAGCCCCAGGCCGAGGGAGATTGACAGTGCTTTTGTGTTTCTTCCATTTGCGAATAATCGCACCAACTGTTGTCACCTTCTCACCAAGCTGCTTGGCGATGGTCTTGTAGCCCATTCCAGCCTTGTGTAGGTCTACAATCTTGTCCCTGACATCCTTGGAGAGCTCTTTGGTCTTGGCCATGGTGGAGAGTTTGGAATCTGATTGATTGATTGCTTCTGTGGACAGGTGTCTTTTATACAGGTAACAAGATTAGATTAGGAGCAGTCCCTTTAAGAGTGTGCTCCTAATCTCAGCTCGTTACCTGTATAAAAGACACCTGGGAGCCAGAAATCTTTCTGATTGAGAGGGGGTCAAATACTTATTTCCCACATTAAAATGCAAATCAATTGCAATTTGACATGCGTTTTTCTGGATTTTTTTGTTGTTATTCTGTCTCTCACTGTTCAAATAAACCTACCATTAAAATTATAGACTGATCATTTCTTTGTCAGTGGGCAAACGTACAAAATCAGCATGGGATCAAATACTTTTTTCCCTCACTGTATATATATATATATATATATATATATATATATATATATATATATATATTTACAAAGATATATATGGGGGATTGGAAGTGATGCAGACAATTCCATTGATGGAAGCTACAATCTATCTGCAATATTAAAGCTGATCCCTCATATATAAAGAATGAAAAGAGAAAAATAAATAAACAATGCAAACCTTTTAATAAGGCAGTCAGAATGGCCATTTCGATATCTTGATGTCCTTCAGAACCCATTCGGAACACTGTTATCTGAGAGAAGAGAATAGAACAAACATTCTGTTCTTGTCATGTGTGGTATAAAATAAAATATAATCAATTCAAATTGTATTTGTCACATGCGCCGAATACAACAGGTGTAGACCTTACAGTGAAATGCTTACTTCAAGCCCTTATCCAACAATGCAGTTTTAAGAAAATAGAGTTAAGAAAATATTTACTAAATAAACTAAAGTAAAATAAATAAATATGTAAAATAAGTAACACAATAAAACAACAATAACGAGGCTATATACAGGGGGTACCGGTACCGAGTCAATGTACGGGGGCACCGGTTAGTGGAGGTAATTTGTACATGTAGGTAGGGGTAAAGTGACTATGCATAGATAATAGACAGCGAGTAGCAGCAGTGTAAAAACAAACGGGGGGGGGGGGTTCAATGTAAATAGTCCAGGTGGCCATTTGATGAATTGTTAAGGAGCCTTTTGGTCCTAGACTTGGCGCTCCGGTACCGCTTGCCGTGCAGTAGCAGAGAGAACAGTCTATGACTTGGGTGACTGGAGTCTTTGACAATGTTTTGGGCCTTCCTCTGACACCGCCTGGTATAGAGGTCCTGGATGGCAGGAAGCTTGGCCCCAGTGATGTACTGGGCTGTACGCACTACCCTCTAAAGTGCCTTACAGTCGGATACTGAGCAGTTGCCATACCAGACGCTGATGCAACCGGTCAGGATGCTCTCGATGGTGCAGCTGTAGAATTTAGACCCATGCCAAATCTTGTCAGTCTCCTGAGGGGGAAAAGGCATTGCGTGCCCTCTTCACGACTTTCTTGTTGTGTTTGGACCATAATGGTTTGTTGGTGATGTGGACACAAAGAAACTTGAAACTGTCGTCTCGCTACACTACAGCCCCACCGATGTAAATGGGGACGTGTTCGGCCCTCAGTTTCCTGTAGTCCACGATAATCTCCATTGTCTTGCTCACGTTGAGGGAGAGGTTGTTGTCCTGGCACCAAATGGCCAGGTCTCTGACCTCCTCCCTATAGTCTGTCTCATTGTTGTCGGTGATCAGGCCTACCACTGTTGTGTCGTCAGCAAACTTAATGATGGTGTTGAGTCGTGCTTGGCCCTGCAGTCGTGGGTGAACAGGGAGTACAGGAGGGGACTAAGCACGCACCCCTGAGGGGCCTCCTTGTTGAGGATCAGCTTGGGAGATGTGTTGTTGCCTACCCTTACCACCTGGGGGCGGCCCGTCAGGAAGTCCAGGATCCAGTTGCAGAGGGAGTTGTTTAGTCCTTAGCTTCGTGATGAGCTTTGTGGGCACTATGGTGTTGAACGCTGAGTTGCACTCACGTCGGTAACTCACATCAACAGCATCATCCCGGATACCTTTGACCCACTCCAATTTGCATACCGCCCCAACAGATCCACATATGACGCAATCTCAATCACACTCCACACTTCCCTTTCCCACCTGGACAAAAGGAACACCTATATGAGAACGCTGTTCATTGACTTCTACGGGGCGGTAGTCATTTAGGCAGGCTACCTTCGCTTTCTTGGGCACAGGGACTATTGTGGTCTACTTGAAACATGTAAGTATTACAGACTCGGTCCGGGAGAAGTTGTGAAGACAATTGCAAGTTGGTCCGCGCATGCGCCGAGTACACGTCCTGGTAATCCGTTTGGCCCCACGGCCTTGTGAATATTGACCTGTTTAAAGGTCTTGCTCACATCGGCTACAGATTTTGTGATCACACAGTTGTCCGGAACAGCTGATGCACTCATGCATGCGTCAGTGTTGCTTGCCTCGAAGCGAGCATAAAAGGCATTTAGCTCGTCTGGTAGGCTCGCGTCACTGGGCAGCTCGCGGCTGAGTTTTCCTTTGTAGTCCGTAATAGTTTGCAAGCCCTGCCACATCCGACGAGCGTCAGAGCCAGTGTAGTAGGATTCAATCTTAGTCCTGTATTGACGCTTTGCCTGTTTGATGGTTCATCTGAGGGCAAAGCGGGATTTCTTATAAGCGTCCGGATTAGTGTCCCGCTCCTTGAAAGTGGCAGCTCTAGCCTTTAGCTCTGTGCAGATGTTGCCTGTAATACATTGCTTCTGGTTGGGATGTGAACGTACGGTCACCGTGGGGACGACGTCGTCGATGCACTTATTGATGAAGCCGGTAACTGAGGTGGTATACTCCTCAATGCCATTGGATGAATCATGGAACATATTCCAGTCTGTGCTAGCAAAACAGTCCTGTAGCGTAGCATGCGCGTCATCTGACCACTTCCGTATTGAGCGAGTCACTGGTACTTCCTGCTTTAGTTTTTGCTTGTAAGCAGGAATCAGGAGGATATAATTATGGTCAGATTTGACAAATGGAGGGCGAGGGAGAGCTTTGTACGGTCTCTGTGTGTGGAGTAAAGGTGGTCTAGAGTTTTTTTTCTGGTTGCACATGTGACATGCTGGTAGAAATGAGGTAAAACTGATTTAAGTTTTTCTGCATATAAGTCCCCGGCCACTAGGAGCGCTGCATCTGGATGAGCATGTTCTTGTTTGCTTATGGCCTTATACCGCTCGATGAGTGCGGTCTTAGTGCCACCGTCAGTTTGTGTTGGTAAATAGACAGCTACGAAGAATGTCGATGAAAACTCTCTTGGTAGATAGTGTGGTCTACAGCTCCGCTAACGTGGGAAAATTGCCTTTAAATGTCAATCATACTGTAATGTTGAATTTCCGCAATTCGGATTCAATAGAGCCCTGAATGCTCTCCCTATATTCTGGAAAGTCTCTCTCATTACTCTCAGCATGTCTGGCCAATTAGCTTGTATGATGGAATGTTGGTGCTAGCTGTATTTATGGAATGACGGCACTAGGTGCTAGCTGTATTTATGGAATGACGGCACTAGGTGCTAGCTGTATTTATAGAATGATGGCACTAGGTGCTAGCTGTATTTATGGAATGATGGCACTAGGTGCTAGCTGTATTTATAGAATGACGGCACTAGGTGCTAGCTGTATTTATGGAATGATGGCACTAGGTGCTAGCTGTATATATGGAATGATGGCACTAGGTGCTAGCTGTATTTATAGAATGATGGCACTAGGTGCTAGCTGTATTTATGGAATGATGGCACTAGGTGCTAGCTGTATTTATGGAATGATGGCACTAGGTGCTAGCTGTATTTATGGAATGATGACACTAGGTGCTAGCTGTATTTATAGAATGATGGCACTAGGTGCTAGCTGTATTTATGGAATGACGGCACTAGGTGCTAGCTGTATTTATAGAATGACGGCACTAGGTGCTAGCTGTATTTATGGAATGATGGCACTAGGTGCTAGCTGTATATATGGAATGATGGCACTAGGTGCTAGCTGTATTTATAGAATGATGGCACTAGGTGCTAGCTGTATTTATGGAATGATGGCACTAGGTGCTAGCTGTATTTATGGAATGATGGCACTAGGTGCTAGCTGTATTTATGGAATGATGACACTAGGTGCTAGCTGTATTTATAGAATGATGGCACTAGGTGCTAGCTGTATTTATAGAATGATGGCACTAGGTGCTAGCTGTATTTATAGAATGATGACACTAGGTGCTAGCTGTATTTATGGAATGACGGCACTAGGTGCTAGCTGTATTTATGGAATGATGGCACTAGGTGCTAGCTGTATTTATAGAATGATGGCACTAGGTGCTAGCTGTATTTATAGAATGATGGCACTAGGTGTTAGCTGTATTTATGGAATGACGGCACTAGGTGCTAGCTGTATTTATAGAATGATGGCACTAGGTGCTAGCTGTATATATGGAATGATGGCACTAGGTGCTAGCTGTATTTATAGAATGATGGCACTAGGTGCTAGCTGTATTTATGGAATGATGGCACTAGGTGCTAGCTGTATTTATAGAATGACGGCACTAGGTGCTAGCTGTATTTATGGAATGATGGCACTAGGTGCTAGCTGTATTTATGGAATGATGGCACTAGGTGCTAGCTGTATTTATAGAATGATGGCACTAGGTGCTAGCTGTATTTATGGAATGATGACATTAGGTGCTAGCTGTATTTATGGAATGATGGCACTAGGTGCTAGCTGTATTTATGGAATGATGACACTAGGTGCTAGCTGTATTTATGGAATGATGGCACTAGGTGCTAGCTGTATATATGGAATGATGGCACTAGGTGCTAGCTGTATTTATGGAATGATGGCACTAGGTGCTAGCTGTATTTATAGAATGATGGCACTAGGTGCTAGCTGTATTTATGGAATGACGGCACTAGGTGCTAGCTGTATTTATAGAATGACGGCACTAGGTGCTAGCTGTATTTATGGAATGATGGCACTAGGTGCTAGCTGTATATATGGAATGATGGCACTAGGTGCTAGCTGTATTTATAGAATGATGGCACTAGGTGCTAGCTGTATTTATGGAATGATGGCACTAGGTGCTAGCTGTATTTATGGAATGATGGCACTAGGTGCTAGCTGTATTTATGGAATGATGACACTAGGTGCTAGCTGTATTTATAGAATGATGGCACTAGATGCTAGCTGTATTTATGGAATCGGCACTAGGTGCTAGCTGTATTTATAGAATGATGGCACTAGGTGCTAGCTGTATTTATAGAATGATGGCACTAGGTGCTAGCTGTATTTATAGAATGATGACACTAGGTGCTAGCTGTATTTATGGAATGACGGCACTAGGTGCTAGCTGTATTTATGGAATGATGGCACTAGGTGCTAGCTGTATTTATAGAATGATGGCACTAGGTGCTAGCTGTATTTATAGAATGATGGCACTAGGTGTTAGCTGTATTTATGGAATGACGGCACTAGGTGCTAGCTGTATTTATAGAATGATGGCACTAGGTGCTAGCTGTATATATGGAATGATGGCACTAGGTGCTAGCTGTATTTATAGAATGATGGCACTAGGTGCTAGCTGTATTTATGGAATGATGGCACTAGGTGCTAGCTGTATTTATAGAATGACGGCACTAGGTGCTAGCTGTATTTATGGAATGATGGCACTAGGTGCTAGCTGTATATATGGAATGATGGCACTAGGTGCTAGCTGTATTTATAGAATGATGGCACTAGGTGCTAGCTGTATTTATGGAATGATGACATTAGGTGCTAGCTGTATTTATGGAATGATGGCACTAGGTGCTAGCTGTATTTATGGAATGATGACACTAGGTGCTAGCTGTATTTATGGAATGATGGCACTAGGTGCTAGCTGTATATATGGAATGATGGCACTAGGTGCTAGCTGTATTTATAGAATGATGGCACTAGGTGCTAGCTGTATTTATAGAATGATGGCACTAGGTGCTAGCTGTATTTATGGAATGACGGCACTAGGTGCTAGCTGTATTTATAGAATGACGGCACTAGGTGCTAGCTGTATTTATGGAATGATGGCACTAGGTGCTAGCTGTATATATGGAATGATGGCACTAGGTGCTAGCTGTATTTATAGAATGATGGCACTAGGTGCTAGCTGTATTTATGGAATGATGGCACTAGGTGCTAGCTGTATTTATGGAATGATGGCACTAGGTGCTAGCTGTATTTATGGAATGATGACACTAGGTGCTAGCTGTATTTATAGAATGATGGCACTAGGTGCTAGCTGTATTTATGGAATGACGGCACTAGGTGCTAGCTGTATTTATAGAATGATGGCACTAGGTGCTAGCTGTATTTATAGAATGATGGCACTAGGTGCTAGCTGTATTTATAGAATGATGACACTAGGTGCTAGCTGTATTTATGGAATGACGGCACTAGGTGCTAGCTGTATTTATGGAATGATGGCACTAGGTGCTAGCTGTATTTATAGAATGATGGCACTAGGTGCTAGCTGTATTTATAGAATGATGGCACTAGGTGTTAGCTGTATTTATGGAATGACGGCACTAGGTGCTAGCTGTATTTATGGAATGATGGCACTAGGTGCTAGCTGTATTTATAGAATGATGGCACTAGGTGCTAGCTGTATTTATGGAATGACGGCACTAGGTGCTAGCTGTATTTATGGAATGATGGCACTAGGTGCTAGCTGTATTTATAGAATGACGGCACTAGGTGCTAGCTGTATTTATGGAATGACGGCACTAGGTGCTAGCTGTATTTATGGAATGATGGCACTAGGTGCTAGCTGTATTTATGGAATGATGACACTAGGTGCTAGCTGTATTTATGGAATGATGGCACTAGGTGCTAGCTGTATTTATGGAATGATGGCACTAGGTGCTAGCTGTATTATTAGAGTTTCAGTACAGGAAGAGTTAGGGTTAGAGTTTCAGTACAGGAAGAGTTAGGGTTAGAGTGTCAGTACAGGAAGAGTTAGGGTTAGAGTTTCAGTACAGGAAGAGTTAGGGTTAGAGTTTCAGTAGAGGTAGAGTTAGGGTTAAAGTTTCAGTACAGGAAGAGTTAGGGTTAGAGTTTCAGGACAGGAAGAGTTAGGGTTAGAGTTTCAGTACAGGAAGAGTTAGGGTTAGAGTTTCAGTACAGGAAGAGTTAGGGTTAGAGTTTCAGGACAGGAAGAGTTAGGGTTAGAGTTTCAGTACAGGAAGAGTTAGGGTTAGAGTTTCAGGACAGGTAGAGTTAGGGTTAGAGTTTCAGTACAGGTAGAGTTAGGGTTAGAGTGTCAGTACAGGAAGAGTTAGGGTTAGAGTTTCAGTACAGGAAGAGTTCGGGTTAGAGTGTCAGTACAGGAAGAGTTAGGGTTAGAGTTTCAGTACAGGAAGAGTTAGGGTTAGAGTTTCAGTACAGGAAGAGTTAGGGTTAGAGTTTCAGTACAGGGAAGGTTAGAGTGTCAGTACAGGAAGAGTTAGGGTTAGAGTTTCAGTACAGGAAGAGTTAGGGTTAGAGTTTCAGTACAGGAAGAGTTAGGGTTAGAGTTTCAGTACAGGAAGAGTTAGGGTTAGAGTTTCAGTAGAGGTAGAGTTAGGGTTAGAGTTTCAGTACAGGGAAGGTTAGAGTGTCAGTACAGGAAGAGTTAGGGTTAGATTTTCAGTAGAGGTAGAGTTAGGGTTAGAGTTTCAGTACAGGGAAGGTTAGAGTGTCAGTACAGGAAGAGTTAGGGTTAGAGTTTCAGTACAGGAAGAGTTAGGGTTAGAGTTTCAGTACAGGAAGAGTTAGGGTTAGAGTTTCAGTACAGGAAGAGTTAGGGTTAGAGTTTCAGTACAGGGAAGGTTAGAGTGTCAGTACAAGAAGAGTTAGGGTTAGAGTTTCAGTACAGG
The DNA here is from genome assembly GCF_020615455.1 of Coregonus clupeaformis. NCBI lineage: Eukaryota > Metazoa > Chordata > Actinopteri > Salmoniformes > Salmonidae > Coregonus > Coregonus clupeaformis. Next base: position 150,203 of record NW_025534243.1, read on the forward strand.
AAGAGTTAGGGTTAGAGTTTCAGTACAGGAAGAGTTAGGGTTAGAGTTTCAGTAGAGGTAGAGTTAGGGTTAGAGTTTCAGTACAGGAAGAGTTAGGGTTAGAGTTTCAGTACAGGAAGAGTTAGGGTTAGAGTTTCAGTAGAGGTAGAGTTAGGGTTAGAGTTTCAGTACAGGAAGAGTTAGGGTTAGAGTTTCGGTACAGGAAGAGTTAGGGTTAGAGTTTCAGTAGAGGTAGAGTTAGGGTTAGAGTTTCAGTACAGGGAGGGTTAAGAGTTTCAGTACAGGAAGAGTTAGGGTTAGAGTTTCAGTACAGGGAAGGTTAGAGTGTCAGTACAGGAAGAGTTAGGGTTAGAGTGTCAGTACAGGAAGATTTAGGGTTAGAGTTTCAGTACAGGAAGAGTTAGGGTTAGAGTTTCAGTACAGGAAGAGTTAGGGTTAGAGTTTCAGTACAGGAAGAGTTAGGGTTAGAGTTTCAGTACAGGAAGAGTTAGGGTTAGAGTTTCAGTAGAGGTAGAGTTAGGGTTAGAGTTTCAGTACAGGAAGAGTTAGGGTTAGAGTTTCAGTACAGGAAGAGTTAGGGTTAGAGTGTCAGTACAGGAAGAGTTAGGGTTAGAGTTTCAGTACAGGAAGAGTTAGGGTTAGAGTTTCAGTACAGGAAGAGATAGAGTTAGAGTTTCAGTACAGGAAGAGTTAGGGTTAGAGTTTCAGTACAGGAAGAATTAGGGTTAGAGTTTCAGTACAGGAAGAGTTAGGGTTAGAGTTTAAGTACAGGAAGAGTTATGGTTAGAGTTTTTGTAGAGGTAGAGTTAGGGTTAGAGTTTCAGTACAGGAAGAGTTAGGGTTAGAGTTTCAGTACAGGAAGAGTTAGGGTTAGAGTTTCAGTACAGGAAGAGTTAGGGTTAGAGTTTCAGTACAGGAAGAGTAAGGGTTAGAGTTTCAGTACAGGAAGAGTTAGGGTTAGAGTTTCAGTACAGGAAGAGTAAGGGTTAGAGTTTCAGTACAGGAAGAGTTAGGGTTAGAGTTTCAGTACAGGAAGAGTTAGGGTTAGAGTTTCAGTACAGGAAGAGTTATGGTTAGAGTGTCAGTACAGGAAGAGTTAGGATTAGAGTTTCAATACAGGAAGAGTTAGGGTTAGAGTTTCAGTACAGGAAGAGTTAGGGTTAGAGTTTCAGTACAGGAAGAGTTAGGGTTAGAGTTTCAGTACAGGAAAAGTTAGGGTTAGAGTTTCAGTACAGGGAGGGTTAGAGTTTCAGTACAGGAAAAGTTAGGGTTAGAGTTTCAGTACAGGAAAAGTTAGGGTTAGATTTTCAGTACAGGGAGGGTTAGAGTTTCAGTACAGGAAAAGTTAGGGTTAGAGTTTCAGTACAGGAAGAGTTAGGGTTAGAGTTTCAGTACAGGAAGAGTTAGGGTTAGAGTTTCAGTACAGGAAGAGTTAGGGTTAGATTTTCAGTACAGGGAAGGTTATAGTGTCAGTACAGGAAGAGTTAGGGTTAGAGTTTCAGTACAGGTAGAGTTAGGGTTAGAGTTTCAGTACAGGTAGAGTTAGGGTTAGAGTTTCAGTACAGGAAGAGTTAGGGTTAGAGTTTCAGTACAGGAAGAGTTAGGGTTAGAGTTTCAGTACAGGAAGAGTTAGGGTTAGAGTTTCAGTACAGGAAGAGTTAGGGTTAGAGTTTCAGTACAGGGAAGGTTAGAGTGTCAGTACAGGTAGAGTTAGGGTTAGAGTTTCAGTACAGGAAGAGTTAGGGTTAGAGTTTCAGTACAGGAAGAGTTAGGGTTAGAGTTTCAGTACAGGTAGAGTTAGGGTTAGAGTTTCAGTACAGGAAGAGTTAGGGTTAGAGTGTCAGTACAGGAAGAGTTAGGGTTAGAGTGTCAGTACAGGAAGAGGTATGGTTAGAGTTTCAGTACAGGAAGAGTTAGTGTTAGAGTTTCAGTACAGGAAGAGTTAGGGTTAGAGTTTCAGTACAGGAAGAGTTAGGGTTAGAGTGTCAGTACAGGAAGTGTTATGGTTAGAGTTTCAGTACAGGAAGAGTTAGTGTTAGAGTTTCAGTACAGGAAGAGTTAGGGTTAGAGTTTCAGTACAGGAAGAGTTAGGGTTAGAGTGTCAGTACAGGAAGAGTTATGGTTAGAGTTTCAGTACAGGAAGAGTTAGTGTTAGAGTGTCAGTACAGGTAGAGTTAGGGTTAGAGTTTCAGTAGAGGTAGAGTTAGGGTTAGAGTTTCAGTACAGGGAAGGTTATAGTGTCAGTACAGGAAGAGTTAGGGTTAGAGTTTCAGTACAGGGAAGGTTAGAGTGTCAGTACAGGAAGAGTTAGGGTTAGAGTTTCAGTAGAGGTAGAGTTAGGGTTAGAGTTTCAGTACAGGAAGAGTTAGGGTTAGAGTGTCAGTACAGGAAGAGTTAGGGTTAGAGTTTCAGTACAGGAAGAGTTAGGGTTAGAGTTTCAGTACAGGAAGAGTTAGGGTTAGAGTGTCAGTACAGGAAGAGTTAGGGTTAGAGTTTCAGTACAGGTAGAGTTAGGGTTAGAGTTTCAGTACAGGAAGAGTTAGGGTTAGAGTGTCAGTACAGGAAGAGTTAGGGTTAGAGTTTCAGTACAGGAAGAGTTAGGGTTAGAGTTTCCAGTACAGGAAGAGTTAGGGTTAGAGTTTCAGTACAGGAAGAGTTAGGGTTAGAGTTTCAGTACAGGAAGAGTTAGGGTTAGAGTTTCAGTACAGGAAGAGTTAGGGTTAGAGTGTCAGTACAGGAAGAGTTAGGGTTAGAGTTTCAGTACAGGAAGAGTTAGGGTTAGAGTTTCAGTACAGGAAGAGTTAGGGTTAGAGTTTCAGTACAGGAAGAGTTAGGGTTAGAGTTTCAGTACAGGAAGAGTTAGGGTTAGAGTTTCAGTACAGGAAGAGTTAGGGTTAGAGTTTCAGTACAGGAAGAGTTAGGGTTAGAGTTTCAGTACAGGAAGAGTTAGGGTTAGAGTTTCAGTACAGGAAGAGTTAGGGTTAGAGTGTCAGTACAGGAAGAGTTAGGGTTAGAGTTTCAGTACAGGAAGAGTTAGGGTTAGAGTTTCAGTACAGGAAGAGTTAGGGTTAGAGTTTCAGTACAGGAAGAGTTAGGGTTAGAGTTTCAGTACAGGGAAGGTTAGAGTGTCAGTACAAGAAGAGTTAGGGTTAGAGTTTCAGTACAGGAAGAGTTAGGGTTAGAGTTTCAGTACAGGAAGAGTTAGGGTTAGAGTTTCAGTACAGGAAGAGTTAGGGTTAGAGTTTCAGTAGAGGTAGAGTTAGGGTTAGAGTTTCAGTACAGGAAGAGTTAGGGTTAGAGTTTCAGTAGAGGTAGAGTTAGGGTTAGAGTTTCAGTACAGGAAGAGTTAGGGTTAGAGTTTCGGTACAGGAAGAGTTAGGGTTAGAGTTTCAGTACAGGAAGAGTTAGGGTTAGAGTTTCAGTACAGGAAGAGTTAGGGTTAGAGTTTCAGTACAGGAAGAGTTAGGGTTAGAGTTTCAGTAGAGGTAGAGTTAGGGTTAGAGTTTCAGTACAGGGAAGGTTAGAGTGTCAGTACAGGAAGAGTTAGGGTTAGAGTTTCAGTACAGGAAGAGTTAGGGTTAGAGTTTCAGGACAGGAAGAGTTAGGGTTAGAGTTTCAGTACAGGAAGAGTTAGGGTTAGAGTTTCAGTACAGGAAGAGTTAGGGTTAGAGTTTCAGTACAGGGAAGGTTAGAGTGTCAGTACAAGAAGGGTTAGGGTTAGAGTTTCAGTACAGGAAGAGTTAGGGTTAGAGTTTCAGTACAGGAAGAGTTAGGGTTAGAGTTTCAGTACAGGAAGAGTTAGGGTTATAGTTTCAGTAGAGGTAGAGTTAGGGTTAGAGTTTCAGTACAGGGAAGGTTAGAGTGTCAGTACAGGAAGAGTTAGGGTTAGAGTTTCAGTACAGGAAGAGTTAGGGTTAGAGTTTCAGGACAGGAAGAGTTAGGGTTAGAGTTTCAGTACAGGAAGAGTTAGGGTTAGAGTTTCAGTACAGGAAGAGTTAGGGTTAGAGTTTCAGTACAGGAAGAGTTAGGGTTAGAGTTTCAGTACAGGAAGAGTTAGGGTTAGAGTTTCAGTAGAGGTAGAGTTAGGGTTAGAGTGTCAGTACAGGAAGAGTTAGGGTTAGAGTTTCAGTACAGGGAAGGTTAGAGTGTCAGTACAGGAAGAGTTAGGGTTAGAGTTTCAGGACAGGAAGAGTTAGGGTTAGAGTTTCAGTACAGGAAGAGTTAGGGTTAGAGTTTCAGGACAGGAAGAGTTAGGGTTAGAGTTTCAGTACAGGAAGAGTTAGGGTTAGAGTTTCAGTACAGGGAGGGTTAGAGTTTCAGTACAGGGAAGGTTAGAGTGTCAGTACAGGAAGAGTTAGGGTTAGAGTTTCAGGACAGGAAGAGTTAGGGTTAGAGTTTCAGTACAGGAAGAGTTAGGGTTAGAGTGTCAGTAGAGGTAGAGTTAGGGTTAGAGTTTCAGGACAGGTAGAGTTAAGGTTAGAGTTTCAGTACAGGAAGAGTTAGGGTTAGAGTTTCAGTAGAGGTAGAGTTAGGGTTAGGAGTTTCCAGGACAGGCAGAGTTAGGGTTAGAGTTTCAGTACAGGAAGAGTTAGGGTTAGAGTTTCAGTAGAGGTAGAGTTAGGGTTAGAGTTTCAGGACAGGAAGAGTTAGGGTTAGAGTTTCAGTACAGGAAGAGTTAGGGTTAGAGTTTCAGTAGAGGTAGAGTTAGGGTTAGAGTTTCAGTACAGGGAAGGTTAGAGTGTCAGTACAGGAAGAGTTAGGGTAAGAGTTTCAGTACAGGAAGAGTTAGGGTTAGAGTTTCAGTACAGGAAGAGTTAGGGTTAGAGTTTCAGTACAAGAAGAGTTAGGGTTAGAGTTTCAGTACAGGAAGAGTTAGGGTTAGAGTTTCAGTACAGGACGAGTTAGGGTTAGAGTTTCAGTACAGGGAAGGTTAGAGTGTCAGTACAGGAAGAGTTAGGGTTAGAGTTTCAGGACAGGAAGAGTTAGGGTTAGAGTTTCAGTACAGGAAGAGTTAGGGTTAGAGTTTCAGTACAGGAAGAGTTAGGGTTAGAGTTTCAGGACAGGAAGAGTTAGGGTTAGAGTTTCAGTACAGGAAGAGTTAGGGTTAGAGTTTCAGGACAGGTAGAGTTAGGGTTAGAGTTTCAGTACAGGAAGAGTTAGGGTTAGAGTTTCAGTACAGGAAGAGTTCGGGTTAGAGTGTCAGTACAGGAAGAGTTAGGGTTAGAGTTTCAGTACAGGAAGAGTTAGGGTTAGAGTTTCAGTAGAGGTAGAGTTAGGGTTAGAGTTTCAGTACAGGAAGAGTTAGGGTTAGAGTTTCAGTACATGAAGAGTTAGGGTTAGAGTTTCAGTAGAGGTAGAGTTAGGGTTAGAGTTTCAGTACAGGAAGAGTTATGGTTAGAGTTTCAGTACAGGAAGAGTTAGTGTTAGAGTTTCAGTACAGGAAGAGTTAGGGTTAGAGTTTCAGTACAGGAAGAGTTAGGGTTAGAGTGTCAGTAGAGGTAGAGTTAGGGTTAGAGTTTCAGGACAGGTAGAGTTAGGGTTAGAGTTTCAGTACAGGAAGAGTTAGGGTTAGAGTTTCAGTAGAGGTAGAGTTAGGGTTAGAGTTTCAGGACAGGCAGAGTTAGGGTTAGAGTTTCAGTACAGGAAGAGTTAGGGTTAGAGTTTCAGTAGAGGTAGAGTTAGGGTTAGAGTTTCAGGACAGGAAGAGTTAGGGTTAGAGTTTCAGTACAGGAAAGAGTTAGGGTTAGAGTTTCAGTAGAGGTAGAGTTAGGGTTAGAGTTTCAGTACAGGGAAGGTTAGAGTGTCAGTACAGGAAGAGTTAGGGTAAGAGTTTCAGTACAGGAAGAGTTAGGGTTAGAGTTTCAGTACAGGAAGAGTTAGGGTTAGAGTTTCAGTACAAGAAGAGTTAGGGTTAGAGTTTCAGTACAGGAAGAGTTAGGGTTAGAGTTTCAGTACAGGAAGAGTTTGGGTTAGAGTGTCAGTACAGGAAGAGTTAGGGTTAGAGTTTCAGTACAGGAAGAGTTAGGGTTAGAGTTTCAGTAGAGTGTAGAGTTAGGGTTAGAGTTTCAGTAGAGGTAGAGTTAGGGTTAGAGTTTCAGTACAGGGAAGGTTAGAGTGTCAGTACAGGAAGAGTTAGGGTTAGAGTTTCAGTACAGGGAGGGTTAGAGTTTCAGTACAGGAAGAGTTAGGTTAGAGTTTCAGTAGAGGTAGAGTTAGGGTTAGAGTTTCAGTACAGGGAAGGTTAGAGTTTCAGTACAGGAAGAGTTCGGGTTAGAGTGTCAGTACAGGAAGAGTTAGGGTTAGAGTTTCAGTACAGGAAGAGTTAGGGTTAGAGTTTCAGTAGAGGTAGAGTTAGGGTTAGAGTTTCAGTACAGGGAAGGTTAGAGTGTCAGTACAGGAAGAGTTAGGGTTAGAGTTTCAGTACAGGGAGGGTTAGAGTTTCAGTACAGGAAGAGTTAGGGTTAGAGTGTCAGTACAGGAAGAGTTAGGGTTAGAGTTTCAGTACAGGAAGAGTTAGGGTTAGAGTTTCAGTAGAGGTAGAGTTAGGGTTAGAGTTTCAGTACAGGAAGAGTTAGGGTTAGAGTTTCAGTACATGAAGAGTTAGGGTTAGAGTTTCAGTAGAGGTAGAGTTAGGGTTAGAGTTTCAGTACAGGAAGAGTTATGGTTAGAGTTTCAGTACAGGAAGAGTTAGGGTTAGAGTTTCAGTACAGGAAGAGTTAGGGTTAGAGTTTCAGTACAGGAAGAGTTAGGGTTAGAGTGTCAGTAGAGGTAGAGTTAGGGTTAGAGTTTCAGGACAGGTAGAGTTAGGGTTAGAGTTTCAGTACAGGAAGAGTTAGGGTTAGAGTTTCAGTAGAGGTAGAGTTAGGGTTAGAGTTTCCAGGACAGGCAGAGTTAGGGGTTAGAGTTTCAGTACAGGAAGAGTTAGGGTTAGAGTTTCAGTAGAGGTAGAGTTAGGGTTAGAGTTTCCAGGACAGGAAGAGTTAGGGTTAGAGTTTCAGTACAGGAAAAGTTAGGGTTAGAGTTTCAGTAGAGGTAGAGTTAGGGTTAGAGTTTCAGTACAGGGAAGGTTAGAGTGTCAGTACAGGAAGAGTTAGGGTAAGAGTTTCAGTACAGGAAGAGTTAGGGTTAGAGTTTCAGTACAGGAAGAGTTAGGGTTAGAGTTTCAGTACAAGAAGAGTTAGGGTTAGAGTTTCAGTACAGGAAGAGTTAGGGTTAGAGTTTCAGTACAGGAAGAGTTCGGGTTAGAGTGTCAGTACAGGAAGAGTTAGGGTTAGAGTTTCAGTACAGGAAGAGTTAGGGTTAGAGTTTCAGTAGAGGTAGAGTTAGGGTTAGAGTTTCAGTAGAGGTAGAGTTAGGGTTAGAGTTTCAGTACAGGGAAGGTTAGAGTGTCAGTACAGGAAGAGTTAGGGTTAGAGTTTCAGTACAGGGAGGGTTAGAGTTTCAGTACAGGAAGAGTTAGGGTTAGAGTTTCAGTAGAGGTAGAGTTAGGGTTAGAGTTTCAGTACAGGGAAGGTTAGAGTTTCAGTACAGGAAGAGTTCGGGTTAGAGTGTCAGTACAGGAAGAGTTAGGGTTAGAGTTTCAGTACAGGAAGAGTTAGGGTTAGAGTTTCAGTAGAGGTAGAGTTAGGGTTAGAGTTTCAGTACAGGGAAGGTTAGAGTGTCAGTACAGGAAGAGTTAGGGTTAGAGTTTCAGTACAGGGAGGGTTAGAGTTTCAGTACAGGAAGAGTTCGGGTTAGAGTGTCAGTACAGGAAGAGTTAGGGTTAGAGTTTCAGTACAGGGAAGGTTAGAGTTTCAGTACAGGAAGAGTTCGGGTTAGAGTGTCAGTACAGGAAGAGTTAGGGTTAGAGTTTCAGTACAGGAAGAGTTAGGGTTAGAGTTTCAGTAGAGGTAGAGTTAGGGTTAGAGTTTCAGTACAGGAAGAGTTAGGGTTAGAGTTTCAGTAGAGGTAGAGTTAGGGTTAGAGTTTCAGTACAGGGAAGGTTAGAGTGTCAGTACAGGAAGAGTTAGGGTTAGAGTTTCAGTACAGGGAGGGTTAGAGTTTCAGTACAGGAAGAGTTAGGGTTAGAGTTTCAGTAGAGGTAGAGTTAGGGTTAGAGTTTCAGTACAGGGAAGGTTAGAGTTTCAGTACAGGAAGAGTTCGGGTTAGAGTGTCAGTACAGGAAGAGTTAGGGTTAGAGTTTCAGTACAGGAAGAGTTATGGTTAGAGTTTCAGTACAGGAAGAGTTAGGGTTAGAGTTTCAGTAGAGGTAGAGTTAGGGTTAGAGCTTCAGTACAGGGAGGGTCACCATCAGATGCATATCTGTATTCCCAGTCATGTGAAATCCATAGATTAGGGCCTAATTAATTGATTTGAATTGACTGATTTCCTAATGAACTGTAGCTCAGTAAAACCTTTGTTGCATGTTGCGTTTATATTTTTGTTAGGTGTAGTAATTTGGTTGGTATGTAATGCAGCGGTCGTTGTGTCTGCCACGGTAAAGAGTTTCTGCTGTGAGCCTGTACATATATAGGGTTAGGCTGTATGCTTGTTCCTCTCCAGCTGTTCATGTTGAATGCATATAGAGCTTTTCCTCTCTATCAAACACTAGCAGGACTGTAATGAAGCAGTTTAAGTTGAAAAGGTAATGCAGTGGACTCATACATCACAGGTGTTTCCTCTTAACTACACCACTAGCCTTCTAAGGTCTTTGAATATACGATCAGTGAATCCACCCAGGGACTAAAGTGTTAAAAGGTCATAGCAGGGACTGGTGGTCTTAACATGGTCAGTTTAAAAGGTCATAGCAGGGACTGGTGGTCTTAACATGGTCAGTTTAAAAAGGACATAGCAGGGACTAATGGTCTTAACATGGTCAGTTTAAAAGGTTGTAGCAGGGACTGATGGTCTTAACATGGTCAGTTTAAAAAGGACATAGCAGGGACTGATGGTCTTAAAATGGTCAGTTTAAAAGGTTGTAGCAGGGACTGACAGTCTTAACATGGTCAGTTTAAAAAGGTCATAGCAGGGACTAATGGTCTTAACATGGTCAGTTTAAAAGGTTGTAGCAGGGACTGATGGTCTTAACATGGTCAGTTTAAAAAGGACATAGCAGGGACTGATGGTCTTAAAATGGTCAGTTTAAAAGGTTGTAGCAGGGACTGACAGTCTTAACATGGTCAGTTTAAAAAGGTCATAGCAGGGACTGATGGTCTTAACATGGTCAGTTTAAAAAGGACATAGCAGGGACTGATGGTCTTAACATGGTCAGATTAAAAGGTTGTAGCAGGGACTGACGGTCTTAACATGGTCAGTTTAAAAAGGACATAGCAGGGACTGGTGGTCTTAACATGGTCAGTTTAAAAAGGACATAGCAGGGACTGGTGGTCTTAACATGGTCAGTTTAAAAAGGACACAGCAGGGACTGGTGGTCTTAACATGGTCAGTTTAAAAAGGACACAGCAGGGACTGATGGTCTTAACATGGTCAGTTTAAAAAGGACACAGCAGGGACTGGTGGTCTTAACATGGTCAGTTTAAAAAGGACATAGCAGGGACTGGTGGTCTTAACATGGTCAGTTTAAAAAGGACATAGCAGGGACTGATGGTCTTAACATGGTCAGTTTAAAAAGGACATAGCAGGGACTGACGGTCTTAACATGGTCAGTTTAAAAGGACATAGCAGGGACTGACGGTCTTAACATGGTCAGTTTAAAAAGGACACAGCAGGGACTGGTGGTCTTAACATGGTCAGTTTAAAAAGGACATAGCAGGGACTGGTGGTCTTAACATGGTCAGTTTAAAAAGGACATAGCAGGGACTGACGGTCTTAACATGATCAGTTTAAAAAGGACACAGCAGGGACTGGTGGTCTTAACATGGTCAGTTTAAAAAGGACATAGCAGGGACTAATGGTCTTAACATGGTCAGTTTAAAAAGGACATAGCAGGGACTGATGGTCTTAACATGGTCAGTTTAAAAAGGACATAGCAGGGACTGGTGGTCTTAACATGGTCAGTTTAAAAAGGACATAGCAGGGACTGACGGTCTTAACATGGTCAGTTTAAAAAGGACATAGCAGGGACTGATGGTCTAAAGGACATAGCAGGGACTGGTGGTCTTAACATGGTCAGTTTAAAAAGGACACAGCAGGGACTGATGGTCTTAACATGGTCAGTTTAAAAAGGACACAGCAGGGACTGACGGTCTTAACATGGTCAGTTTAAAAAGGACATAGCAGGGACTGATGGTCTAAAGGACATAGCAGGGACTGGTGGTCTTAACATGGTCAGTTTAAAAAGGACACAGCAGGGACTGGTGGTCTTAACATGGTCAGTTTAAAAAGGACATAGCAGGGACTGATGGTCTAAAGGACATAGCAGGGACTGATGGTCTTAACATGGTCAGTTTAAAAAGGACACAGCAGGGACTGGTGGTCTTAACATGGTCAGTTTAAAAAGGACATAGCAGGGACTGATGGTCTAAAGGACATAGCAGGGACTGGTGGTCTAAAGGACATAGCAGGGACTGATGGTCTAAAGGACATAGCAGGGACTGGTGGTCTTAACATGGTCAGTTTAAAAGGACATAGCAGGGACTGATGGTCTTAACATGGTCAGTTTAAAAGGACATAGCAGGGACTGATGGTCTAAAGGACATAGCAGGGACTGATGGTCTTAACATGGTCAGTTTAAAAGGACATAGCAGGGACTGGTGGTCTAAAGGACATAGCAGGGACTGATGGTCTTAACATGGTCAGTTTAAAAGGACATAGCAGGGACTGGTGGTCTAAAGGACATAGCAGGGACTGATGGTCTAAAGGACATAGCAGGGACTGGTGGTCTAAAGGACATAGCAGGGACTGGTGGTCTAAAGGACATAGCAGGGACTGGTGGTCTAAAGGACATAGCAGGGACTGGTGGTCTAAAGGACATAGCAGGGACTGATGGTCTAAAGGACATAGCAGGGACTGACGGTCTTAACATGGTCAGTTTAAAAAGGACATAGCAGGGACTGACGGTCTTAACATGGTCAGTTTAAAAAGGACATAGCAGGGACTGATGGTCTAAAGGACATAGCAGGGACTGGTGGTCTAAAGGACATAGCAGGGACTGGTGGTCTTAACATGGTCAGTTTAAAAGGTCTGATCTGTCAGAGCTGCTGAATCAAGGCCTGATACTCCAAGGATACAGACACTGGGGATAGTAATGATATCACATCACTGACAGCTCTGCACTCTGGGGATGGACGGGGAAAGGTTTGGGTAGATTAGCATGAGCAGAGGAACCTCTGGGCGGATTAGTAAGATGGATCCTCTCTTCTATCTGTGTGGCTCAGTGTGTAATGTAGGTCAGGGCAGCTCAGAGCATGGCTGTGCAGGTTATTGCTACGGTGGATGGATGGATAGATGGATGCATGGGCTGAGAGGCCCAGCCTGGCTGTTGTCAGACCAGGTTGTCCTGTGTTGTCCTGTGCTCTGATCTGTTGTCAGACCAGGTTGTCATGTGCTCTGATCTGTTGTCAGACCAGATTGTCCTGTGCTCTGATCTGTCTAGACCAGGTGATCCTGTGCTCTGATCTGTCCAGCCCAGATGTATGACGGGAGGAGTGTCTCCGATGGATTATCTTCCCTGGGTTTTAAACCACTAATCACATCACTTAGTACCAATGAAGATCTGCTGCAGCCGCATAAATTGTGCCACTGCACTGCCCTATCAGGCTGTCCATTGCTGACTTATCAGCCTATCAGACCGCTTGCTGTTGACCTATCAGCCTATCAGACTGTCCCATACTGACCTATCAGGCTGCTTGGTACGACTTCAACAGACAGTTAGGGCACAAAGGGTACTCTGCTAACTGTGAAGACATTTAAAAGGCTGATGGATTTTCACTACTTTATACTGATTACATCAGCAAATCAAAATCAAATCAAATTTTATTGGTCACATGCGCCGAATACAACAGGTGCAGACATTACAGTGAAATGCTTACTTACAGCCCTTAACCAACAGTGCATTTATTTTAAACAAAAAAAGTAAGAATAAAACAACAACAAAAAAATGTTGAGAAAAAAAGAGCAGAAGTCAAATAAAGTGACAGTAGGGAGGCTATATATACAGTAAAATAAAGTGACAGTAGGGAGGCTATATATACAGGGGGGTACCGTTGCAGAGTCAATGTGCGGGGGCACCGGCTAGTTGAGGTAGTTGAGGTAATATGTACATGTGGGTAGAGTTAAAGTGACTATGCATAAATACTTAACAGAGTAGCAGCAGCGTAAAAAGGATGGGGTGGGGGGGCAGTGCAAATAGTCCGGGTAGCCATGATTAGCTGGCTCCAGGGCAGCTGTCTAGGCAGCAGTTCACCAGGGCAGCTGTCTAGGCCCTTTGCTTTTTTCAATCTTTACTAATGACATGCGGATGTATGCGGATGACTCAACACTATACACGTCAGCTACTACAGCGAGTGAAATCACTGCAACACTTAACAAAGAGATGCAGTTAGTTTCGGAATGGGTGGCAAGGAAGAAGTTAGTCCTAAATATTTCCAAAACTAAAAGCATTGTATTTGGGACAAATCCTTCACTAAACCCTAAACCTCAACTACATCTTGTAATGAATAATGTGGAAATTGAGCAAGTTGAGGTGACTAAACTGCTTGGAGTAACCCTGGATTGTAAACTGTCATGGTCAAAACATATTGATACAACAGTAGCTAAGATGGGGAGAAGTCTGTCCATAATAAAGTGCTTACCTTCTTAACAGCACTATCAACAAGGCAGGTCCTACAGGCCCTAGTTTTGTCACACCTGGACTACTGTTCAGTCATGTGGTCAGGTGCCACAAAGAGGGACCTCAGATGATTACAATTGGCTCATAACAGGGCAGCACAGCTGGCCCTTCAATGTACACGGAGAGCTAACATTAATAATATGCATTCTTTTTTTCCACATTTTGTTATGTTACAGCCTTATTCAAAAATTGTTTTTTCCCATCATCAATCTACAAACAATACCCCATAATGACAAAGCAAAAACAGGTTTTTAGACATTTTTGCAAATGCATAAAAAATAAAAATGGAAAAATTACATTTACATAAGTATTCAGACCCTTTACTCAGTACTTTGTTGAAGCACCTTTGGCAGCAATCACAGCCTCAAGTCTTCTTGGGTATGACGAAACAAGCTTGGCACACCTGTATTTGGGGAGTTTTCCCCATTCTTCTCTGCAGATCCTCTCAAGCTCTGTCAGGTTGGATGGGGAGCGTTGCTGCACAGCTATTTTCAGGTCTCTCCAGAGATGTTTGATCGGGTTCAAGTCCGGGCTCTGATGGGCCACTGTATGACATTCAGAGACTTGTCCCGAAGCCACTCCTGAGGTCCAGAGTGCTCTGGAGCAGGTTTTCATCTAGGATCTCTCTGGACTTTGCTCCGTTCATCTTCCCTCGATCCTGACTAGTCTCCCAGTCCCTGCTGCTGAAAAACATCCCCACAGCATGATGCTGCCACCATCATGCTTCACCGTAGGGATGGTGCCAGGTTTCCTCCAGATGTGACGCTTGGCATTCAGGCCAAAGAGTTCAATCTTGGTTTCATCAGACCAGAGAATCTTGTTTCTCATGGTCTGAGAGTCATTTAGGTGCCTTTTGGCAAACTCCAAGCGGGCTGTCATGTGCCTTTTACTGAGGAGTGGCTTCCATCTGGCCACTATCATAAAGGCCTGATTGGTGGAGTGCTGCAGAGATGGTTGTCCTTCTGGAATGTTCTCCCATCTCCACAGAGGAACTACATCTCTACTTGTTTTTGGAAGAGGTGTTGACAAGCACCGAGCTGTCTGTTTAACCTCTATGGGATCGGTGTCCCGTACACAGGAAGGTTGAGCTAACGTGTGCTAATGTGATTAGCGTGATTGTTGTAAGTAACAGCAAACTTTCCGGGACATAGACATGTCTTATATGGGCAGAAACCTTAAATTCTTGTTAATCTAACTGCACTGTCCAATTTACAGTAGCTATTACGGTGAAAAAATACCATGCTATTGTTTGAGGAGAGTGCACAACAACAAAAAAGTTATCACGGCAACTGGTTTGATACGTTCCCCTCTGAAGGTAAATAATGTACTTACATTCAGTAATCTTGCTCTGATTTGTCATCCTAAGGGTCCCAGAGATAAAATGTAGCATAGTTTTGTATAATAAAATCAGTTTTTATATTCAAATATAGGAACTGGGTTCAACAATTTGAACCCCTGCTGTCTCTGGCTCCACACCCACCCCGCCCGGCCATCTAGATATGTGAAAGTTAGTGTATAAGCTAATGATCCATCATGTATGACTTTCCTGGGAGTGTGTAAACTTACATGTTGTATTACCATATCAGGTTTGTATGTTCTCTGTAGTTATGTACTTGAAAATGTATCAATTGACCAATTCGGCACATTTGGGCAGACGTGATACAAAATAGTCCAGTATTGCAATGCTTCACTGGATCGATCTGAAACTTTGCACACAAACTGCAATACTATATTGTGGCCTTTCTCTTGCATTTCAAAGATGATGGAACAAAAAAAAAAACAGAAAATGCATGTTTTTTTGTTTGTATTATCTTTTACCAGATCTAATGTGTCATATTCTCCTACATTAGTTTCACATTTCCACAAACTTCAAAGTGTTTCCTTTCAAATGGTATCAAGAATATGCAAATCCTTGCTTCAGGTCCTGAGCTACAGGCAGTTAGATTTGGGGACGTCATTTTAGGTGAAAATGGAAAAAAAGGGTCAGATCCTTAAGAGGTTAAACTACTAGCACGCAGCTCAGACACCCATCCATACCCCACAAGACACAGGAGATTTAAGGGAGGCTCACAGTACTACATAGAGCCATGACTACATTGAACTCTATTCCACATCAGGTAACTGATGCAAGCAGTAGAATCAGATAAAAAAAAAAAAAAGGTAAAAATACACCTTGTGGAAAAGAGGGGACTGTGAAATGATACACACAGGTGCAGACAGACACATACACATGCTAATACAACCACTCTACACACAAGTCAATTATAATATTGTTGTATGGTGGTATTATACATGTTTTTTATTTTTTTTATTTTTAATATATATATATATATATATATATATATATATATTTTTTTTTTTGTAATTTAGCAGAAGCTCTTATCCAGAGCGACTTACAGTTAGTGAGTGCATACATTTTCATACTGGTCCCCCGTGGGAAACGAACCCACAACCCTGGCGTTGCAAGCGCCATGCTCCACCAACTGAGATACAGGAGACCGTAGACATGTAGTGGTGTAATAATGTTACATGATGTACTGTTTTATCTTTGTTTTATGTGTGATGTAAGTGCCTTAATGTGTTTGGACCCCAGGAAGAGTAGCTGCTGCCTTGGCAGGAACTAATGGGGATCCATAATAAACCCCAGGAAGAGTAGCTGCTGCCTTGGCAGGAACTAATGGGGATCCATAATAAACCCCAGGAAGAGTAGCTGCTGCCTTGGCAGGAACTAATGGGGATCCATAATAAACCCCAGGAAGAGTAGCTGCTGCCTTGGCAGGAACTAATGGGGATCCATAATAAACCCCAGGAAGAGTAGCTGCTGCCTTGGCAGGAACTAATGGGGATCCATAATAAACCCCAGGAAGAGTAGCTGCTGCCTTGGCAGGAACTAATGGGGATCCATAATAAACCCCAGGAAGAGTAGCTGCTGCCTTGGCAGGAACTAATGGGGATCCAAAATAAACCCCAGGAAGAGTAGCTGCTGCCTTGGCAGGAACTAATGGGGATCCATAATAAACCCCAGGAAGAGTAGCTGCTGCCTTGGCAGGAACTAATGGGGATCCATAATAAACCTCAGGAAGAGTAGCTGCTGCCTTGGCAGGAACTAATGGGGATCCATAATAAACCCCAGGAAGAGTAGCTGCTGCCTTGGCAGGAACTAATGGGGATCCATAATAAATACAAATACAAATACATCAGTCCATTACTGGGGGTGATGAGATATCCTTCCATTACTGGGGGTGATGAGATAGCCTTCCATTACTGGGGGTGATGAGATAGCCTTCCATTACTGGGGGTGATGAGATAGCCTTCCATTACTGGGGGTGATGAGATAGCCTTCCATTACTGGGGGTGATGAGATAGCCTTCCATTACTGGGGGTGATGAGATAGCCTTCCATTACTGGGGGTGATGAGATAGCCTTCCATTACTGGGGGTGATGAGATAGCCTTCCATTACTGGGGGTGATGAGATATGATAGACTCAGGGCTGTGAGGTAGAGCTGTATGAGTGATACAACCAAGCACGATTATATGATGAAACACACGTGACATAATGTCCAACCTGTTACTGTAACAGACAGAGATGGGAGAGTTGTAGGGAACATGTTTATTCAACCTGTTATTGTAACAGACAGAGATGGGAGAGTTGTAGGAAACATGTTTATTCATAAAACCAAAGGAGGAAGTCCACAGATGAGGGAATTAATGAATGACAATGGATAACAAAATATTTCAACAGTATAAAACATTTTTAATTTACAGGCTTAAAGTTAATTGTCCAATGCACCCATTTTATCTCAATATCAAATCAATTCTGGGTACCAATTAAGAACCTTTCTGTGATTGTTTTTAATTAAAATTAAAATGTCAAAAGAAACAAAAATAGCTTCTTAGCAAAGACAATTTCTCAAGCAAGAATTTAGCGAGGACTGTCTGGGAGTGGTCTGAGTGGGGAGGGGAAATCTGAAAACTAGATGTTATTGGCAGAGAGATTTGGAACTTTTTAACTAATTTTTCCACCTAGTGATGTCAGCAGGCAGACCAAAACCTGCTGTCATTTCAAACAGCTCTTACACTAAAAGGGCATTATCGTCATTTTCACAATTTCACAGTATTATTCCAACCTCATAGTGTGGAAATATATTTATCAAACAAAGGTAAATCATGTTTTTGACTGCAATGGGCCTTTAAAGTAAATAATTTAAGTACATTTAATTAGGTATATACATGTATTTTATGTAACTGAATTTATTTAGCTAAATATTTCCTATAACTGAAGTAAGATCCTATTTCAGTATTTCCTCTACTCACCAGCTCCTTCTTCTTCATGCATTCCATGACCATAAGCAGGATCTGTTGTGATTGGCCCTTACTGTAGCTGAAGGTCTTCTGGATGGTCACCAGCAGCTGGTCCCTCACGTCATCATTTATCAGACTTTAGGAGGGAAGGATTTAGTAGAAGAAGAAGAAGAAGAAGAAGAAGAAGAAGAAGAAGAAGAAGAAGAAGAAGAAGAAGAAGAAGAAGAAGAAGAAGAAGAATTCATTGAAGAAAAAACCCAGAAGAAGAAGCAGTAGATTGACAGGTCTATCCTCACCCTCCCTCCTCGCAGTATTTGTGAGCGAAGGACATGATGTCCGACGCCCTCCCGCTGCCATCACAGACCACCACGGGGACGGGGGGTTCCTCCCTCAGACTCTCCAGGGTGATGGAGATGACATTAGGACCTCCCTCTACAATCAGACACACCAACGGGACCCCCTGGCCCAGGCCTGCAACACACAGTAACACACACAGAATTAAATACAATAGAATTATCACAGTGAATTATTGCAATTTTTGTTTGTTTGTCAATTAATCCCATAAGGGATGGGTTGCCAACTGGCAATTTAACACGAAAATAAAATGTCATTCAAAAGTGTCATTCATACAACACAAGAATGGATATTGGCATCCCGGCAACATAACTACTGGACGGCCATCTTGGTCAGGGAATGGTTCATTGGTCAGGGAACGGCCATCTTGGTCAGGGAATGGTTCATTGGTCAGGGAACGGCCATCTTGGTCAGGGAATGGTTCATTGGTCAGGGAACGGCCATGTTGGTCAGGGAATGGTTCATTGGCCATCAGTGTTGGTTTGGCTGCAGTAAGAGGTGACAGCTGAGCATCCCTTTGCTGTCCCTGCCTTGTCATGAGCCCCAGGCACAGGATGACAAAGGGAAACCCACAGGTCACAGAGAACAACACGCTCCAGAACCGGAGGGGATGGCTGCCGTTTTACGGGCTCCTAACCAACTGTGCTATTATATTATTTTTTTCGCATTGTCTGTAAATTATTTTTGTACATAATGTTGCTGCTACCGTCTCTTATTACCAAAAATTGCTTCTGGACATCAGAACAGCGATTACTCACCTCGAACTGGACAAAGATTTTTTCTTTAACCTCTTAAGGATCGGACCCTTTTTTTCCATTTTCGCCTACAATGACATACCCAAATCTAACTGCCTGTAGCTCAGGACCTGAAGCAAGGTTATGCATATTCACACTCCACACTTTCCTTTCCCACCTGGACAAAAGGAACACCTATGTGAGAATGCTGTTCATTGACTACAGCTCAGCGTTCAACACCATAGTGCCCTCAAAGCTCATCACTAAGCTAAGGACCCTGGGACTAAACACCTCCCTCTGCAACTGGATCCTGGACTTCCTGACGTGGCGCCCCCAGGTGGTGAGGGTAGGCAACAACACATCTGCCACAACGATCCTCAACACGGGGACCCTCAGGGGTGCGTTATTAGTCCCCTCCTGTACTCCCTGTTCACCCATGACTACATGGCCAAGCACAACTCTAACAACATCATTAAGTTTGCTGACGACACAACAGTGGTAGGCCTGATCACAGACAACGATGAGACAGCCTATAGGGAGGAGGTCAGAGACCTGGCAGTTTGGTGCCAGGATAACATCCTCTCCCTCAACGTGACCAAGACAAAGGAGATGATCGTGGACTACAGGAAAAGGAGGGCCGGACACACCCCCATGGACATCGACGGGGCTGTAGTGGAGTGGGTCAAGAGTTTCAAGTTCCTTGGTGTCCACATCACCAACAAACTATCATGGTCCAAACACACCAAGACAGTCGTGAAGAGGGCACGACAACACGTTTTCCCCCTCAGGAGACTGAAAATATTTGGCACGTGTCCCCAGATCCTCAAATAGTTCTACAGCTGCACCATCGAGAGCATCCTGAACGGTTGCATCACCTGCCTGGTATAATATGATATAATATGCCATTTAGCAGACGCTTTTATCCAAAGCGACTTACAGTCATTTGTGCATACATTTTTACGTATGGGTGGTCCCGGGGATCGAACCCACTACCCTGGCGTTACAAGCGCCATGATCTACCAACTGAGCTGCAGAGGTCCAGGTATGGTAACTGCTCGGCATCAGAGGGTAGTGCGTACGGCCCAGTACATCACCGGGACCAAGCTTCCTGACATCCAGGACCTACACACTAGGCAGTTTCAGAGGAAGGACCAAAATATTGCCAAAGACTCCAGCCACCCTAGTCATAGACTGTTCTCTCTGCTACCGCACGGCAAGCGGTACCGGAGCGCCAAGTCTAGGACCAAAAGGCTCCTTAACAATTCATCAAATGGCCACCTGGACAGCTACTCGCTGTTTATTATCAATGCATAGTCACTTTACCATACCTACATGTACAAATGACCTGGATTAACCTGTACCCCGCACGTTGACTCGGTTCCTGTACCCCCGCACAGTGACTCGGTACTGTACTGTATTGTTATTTTATTGTGTTACTTATTATTTGATTTTTTACTTTAGTTTATTTAGTAAATATTTTCATAACTCTATTTCTTGAACTGCATTGTCAGTTAAGGGCTTGTAAGTAAGCATTTCACTGTAAGGTATTCGGCGCATGTGACAAATACATTTTAATTTGAACATTAGAGGACTCAATCAATCTATCTAATGTGATTTATAAAGCCCTTTTATGTCAACACAAAGAGCTTTACAGTAACCCAGCCTAGGTCCCAAAGAGCTTTACAGTAACCCAGCCTAGGTCCCAAAGAGCTTTACAGTAACCCAGCCTAGGTCCCAAAGAGCTTTACAGTAACCCAGCCTAGGTCCCAAAGAGCTTTACAGTAACCCAGCCTAGGTCCCAAAGAGCTTTACAGTAACCCAGCCTAGGTCCCAAAGAGCTTTACAGTAACCCAGCCTAGGTCCCAAAGAGCTTTACAGTAACCCAGCCTAGGTCCCAAAGAGCTTTACAGTAACCCAGCCTAGGTCCCAAAGAGCAAGCAGAGGCACAGTGGCAACTAAGGAACTGTCACGGTTTCTGCCGAGGCTGCTCCTTCTCCTTGTTCGGGCAGGCTTCGGCGGTCGTCGTCCCCGGAGTACTAGCTGCCACCGTTCGTTGTCTTGATTATGTGTCCTTTAAGTTCTCGTTGTTTCTGTCTTGTGGTTGTGTTTAGTTGTTCTATGTCAGCTGGTGTTGCCCGTCAGTTTAAGCTCTATTGTTTATTAGAGAGTCCGCACGTTGTGCGTTTGCTGTACTTTTACGCGGAGTGCATATTTTGTCCTTGTTCTTCCGGCTCGTTCTGTAGCCGTTATTTTTCTGTGGACTTTATTAAAGTATTTTGGACTTGCATCTGCATCCTGCATTTGATTCCACACCACACCTATGCCCGTCCTTGACAGGAACAACTCCCTGAAAGGAAGAGACCTTGAGAGGAACCAGACTCACAGTAGAGGCTTCCTCTAGTTGGTAGAGGTTAACAGTATACATATCCAACTCCCTGAAAGGAAGAGACCTTGAGAGGAACCAGAGGTTAACAGTATACTGTATATGACTTGCTGGATGGTTGTCTATAGTGTTGTACTGAACTCTATATAAGTCTGCTGTATGGTTGGGTTGACCTACTGGTACTGTATGGTTTACTGACTGTAGTGTTGTCTTAGTGTGCTGTTGTCTGAGTTCTGTATGGTTGGGTTGACCTACTGGTACTGTTTGGTTTACTGACTGTAGTGTTGTCTTAGTGTGCTGTTGTCTGAGTGCTCTATGGTTGGGTTGACTTACGTGTGTTGATCTTCTGCAGTGAGATGTGTTTCTCCAGCTGGCGGCGTAGCTTCACCTCCGCTCCGTACTTCCCTGTTGTGCCGTTATCGGCCAGGATGAAGTGGGAGTGGCTGTTGTTCAGGACAGACAGCTTGGACAGCGGGTTGGACATGGTCTGGTATGGCCGTGTTACCTGGAGGGAATATCACTGACTGAGCAACACATCCCACAAAACAGCAAACTGGAAAACACGTTCTCTCATGATATAGGCCAGGGTATGCTTTACATCAAATAGCAACTGGTGCTTGGAGTAGTGACGTAATGGAGTGAAAGGTGTGAATGATTCATGGCTGATTGTGGAGCTAAGAGGGGGACTGAGTAACACTTACATCCCTGCCGATGAGGTCCTCCTTGTTCTCTATGATGCCCCACGGAGCGATGCCGATGGCACACACCTTCCCTCTGGACTTAGAGGAGTGGTCCTTCAGGGCATCCCCCACGTGACGGATCACACCTATAGGGAAGAAGAAGAAGAAGAAGAAGAAGAAGAAGAAGAAGAAGAAGAAGAAGAAGAAGAAGAAGAAGAAGAAGAAGAAGAAGAAGAAGAAGAAGAAGAAGAAGAAGAAGAAGAAGAAGAAGAAGAAGAAGAAGAAGAAGAAGAACCAAGGGACATAACCAGAAGGATGAACCAGAAGGATTAACCAGAATAAGGAACTAGAAGGATGAACCAGAAGGTTGAAACCAGGGACAGAACCAGAATGAGGAAACAGAAGGATGAACCAGGATGAACCAGAAGGATGCACCAGGGTACGGAACTAGAATGATGAACCAGAAGGATGAACCAGGATGAACCAGAAGGATGCACCAGGATGAACCAGAAGGATGAACCAGGATGAACCAGAAGGATGCACCAGGGTACGGAACTAGAATGAGGAACCAGAAGGATGAACCAGAAGAATGAACCAGAAGGATGAACAAGAGTGAGGAACCAGAATTAGGAAACCAAATGAAGAACCAGAAGGATGAACCAGTATGAAGAACCAGAATGAGGAACCAGAATGAGGAAACAGAAGGATGAACCAGAATGAGGAACCAGAAGGATGAACCAGAATGAGGAACCAGGGTCCGGAACCAGAATGAGAAACCAGAAGTATTTAGAGAGATGATCAGAGCCATGTATTTAGAGATCTGATCAGAGTCATGTGTTTAGAGATCTGATCAGAGCCATGTATTTAGAGATCTGATCAGAGCCATGTGTTTAGAGAGATGATCAGAGACATGTGTTTAGAGAGATGATCAGAGACATGTGTTTAGAGAGATGATCAGAGACATGTGTTTAGAGAGATGATCAGAGCCATGTGTTTAGAGAGATGATCAGAGACATGTGTTTAGAGAGATGATCAGAGCCCTATTTTGCTATTTTCCAATTTTGTTGCATTAGAACCTGTGAAAAAAATGGATTTTTATTTGGATTTCATGTGATGGGCAAACACAACATAGTCCAAATTTGTGAAGTGAAATGAAAAAAAATTGTTTCAAAGAATTCTAAAAAATAAATAACGGAAAAGTGGTGCGTACATGTGTATTCACCCCCTTTGCTATGAAGCCCCTAAATAAGATCTGGTGCAACCAATTACCTTCAGAAGTCACATAATTAGTTAAATAAAGTCCACCTGTGTGCAATCTAAGTGTCACATGATCTGTCACATGATCTCAGTACATATACACCTGTTCTGAAAGGCCCCAGAGTTTGCAACACCACTAAGCAAGGGGCACCACCAAGCAAGCGGCACCATGAAGACCAAGGAGCTCTCCAAGCAGGTCAGGGACAGAGTTGTGGAGAAGTACAGATCAGGGTTGGGTTATAAAAAAATATCAGAAACTTTGAACATCCCACGGAGCACCATTAAATCCATTATTAAAAAATGGAAAGAATATGGCACCACAACAAACCTGCCAAGAGAGGGCCGCCCACCAAAACTCACAGACCAGGCAAGGAGGGCATTAATCAGAGAGGCAACAAAGAGACCAAAGATAACCCTGAAGGAGCTGCAAAGCTCCACAGCGGAGATTGGAGTATCTGTCCATAGGACCACTTTAAGCCGTACACTCCACAGAGCTGGGCTTTACGGAAGAGTGGCCAGAAAAAAAGCCATTGCTTAAAGAAAAAAATAAGCAAACACATTTGGTGTTCACCAGAAGGCATGTGGGAGACCCCCCAAACATATGGAAGAAGGTACTCTGGTTAGATGAGACAAAAATTGAGCTTTTTGGCCATCAAGAAAAACACTATGTCTGGCGCAAACGCAACACCTCTCATCACCCCGAGAACACAATCCCCACAGTGAAGCATGGTGGTGGCATCATCATGCTGTGGGGATGTTTTTCATCTGCAGGGACTGGGAAACTGGTCAGAATTGAAGGAATGATGGATGGCGCTAAATACAGGGAAATTCTTGAGGGAAACCTGTTTCAGTCTTCCAGAGATTTGAGACTGGGACGGAGGTTCACCTTCCAGCAGGACAATGACCCTAAGCATACTGAATAGGGGGTGAATAGTTATGCACGCTCAATTTTTCTGTTTTTTTTTGTCTTATTTCTTGTTTGTTTCACAAGAAAAAATATTTTGCATCTTCAAAGTGGTAGGCATGTTGTGTAAATCAAATGATACAAACCCCCCAAAAATCCATTTAAATTCCAGGTTGTAAGGCAACAAAATAGGAAAAATGGCAAGGGGGGGTGAAAACTTTCGCAAGCCACTGTAGCTATCACCATTGGAAGGTTGGATTTGAGTGAGACTTAGGCAGCAGGCCAGGATTCAAAGGACACGGTAATTGACTTTAAAGGTGACTTCTGCTTGAGCGAACTTGATTTCTATAAATATATGGGATGTTGCCTAAATCTATCACTGTGCTCAGGTCGTTAATCTGTGTTGGATTGAATCTGGGTTTTATTCCTGTTCTGAACTATAATGTGAGTCTCCGGTGTTAAGGGTCAGGGTAGCTTCTGCAGAGCATTATGGGTAATGCAGTTCATCATGCTATACAAGTTACCCACCAGTGCTGACTCCACCAGTGAAGATCCATGCTCCGGTGGTGACTGCAGCCTTGATGAGTCCCTTCCCTAACACCTGTTTGAGTTTGGGCTGCAGCTCAAAGTTCTGCAGACCTCCGTGGATAGAGATGAGCAGGTTGGGGAGTTCCAGCTGCCAGTCTTTCACCATCAGTTGGAGCAGATTGTCTGGCTTAGAGTCATGGGACACTCTGATGTACTGGAGTGGGATAGGAGAGGAGAATAGTTCAACATTGCAGGAATGATTCTAGAACAATAAAGGGTTCTCCTGGCGGGACAAGCACCCTTTTTGAAAAATAGTAAATTTTGAGTTGGGGGACGTTGGTTTATTTCTGTATGCAAGCTCTTGTGGTTGTGTTGTGGATGGGTCATCACTGGTCTGGTGTAGTTGTGGTTGTGATGTGCTGGATTCATTCGATTGTGCCTATTTTGGAGATTTTTGCTGGATTTTGGTTGTGGTGTGGATATGGTGTGGTTGTGGTGTAGTTATTGTGTAGTTATGATGTGGTTATGGTGTAGTTGTGATGTGGTTATGGTGTAGTTATGTTGTAGTTATGATGTGGTTATGGTGTGGTTATGGTGTAGTTATGGTGTAGTTATGATGTGGTTATGGTGTGGTTATGGTGTGGTTATGGTGTGGTTATGGTGTAGTTATGATGTGGTTATGGTGTGGTTATGGTGTAGTTATGGTGTAGTTATGGTGTGGTTATGGTGTGGTTATGGTGTAGTTATGGTGTGGTTATGGTGTGGTTGTGGTAGTGTGGTTATGGTGTGGTTATGGTGTGGTTATGGTGTGGTTATGGTGTGGTTATGGTGTAGTTATGGTGTAGTTATGGTGTGGTTATGGTGTAGTTATGGTGTAGTTATGGTGTGGTTATGGTGTGGTTATGGTGTGGTTATGGTGTGGTTATGGTGTAGTTATGGTGTAGTTATGGTGTGGTTATGGTGTGGTTATGGTGTAGTTATGGTGTGGTTATGGTGTGGTTGTGGTAGTGTGGTTATGGTGTGGTTGAGGTGTTGTTGTTGTAGTGTGGTTATGGTGTGGTTAAGGTGTGGTTATGGTGTGGTTGTGGTAGTGTGGTTATGGTGTGGTTGTGGTAGTGTGGTTATGGTGTGGTTATGGTGTGGTTATGGTGTGGTTATGGTGTGGTTATGGTGTGGTTGTGGTAGTGTGGTTATGGTGTGGTTATGGTGTGGTTATGGTGTGGTTATGGTGTGGTTATGGTGTGGTTATGGTGTGGTTGTGGTAGTGTGGTTATGGTGTAGTTATGGTGTGGTTATGGTGTGGTTATGGTGTGGTTATGGTGTGGTTATGGTGTGGTTGTGGTGTGGTTATGGTGTGGTTGAGGTGTTGTTGTGGTAGTGTGGTTATGGTGTGGTTATGGTGTGGTTATGGTGTGGTTGTGGTAGTGTGGTTATGGTGTGGTTGTGGTGTGGTTATGGTGTGGTTGAGGTGTTGTTGTGGTAGTGTGGTTATGGTGTGGTTATGGTGTGGTTATGGTGTGGTTGTGGTGTGGTTATGGTGTGGTTGAGGTGTTGTTGTGGTAGTGTGGTTATGGTGTGGTTATGGTGTGGTTATGGTGTGGTTGTGGTAGTGTGGTTATGGTGTGGTTGTGGTAGTGTGGTTATGGTGTGGTTATGGTGTGGTTGTGGTAGTGTGGTTATGGTGTAGTTATGGTGTGGTTATGGTGTGGTTATGGTGTGGTTATGGTAGTGTGGTTATGGTGTAGTTATGGTGTGGTTATGGTGTGGTTATGGTGTGGTTATGGTGTGGTTGTGGTAGTGTGGTTATGGTGTGGTTATGGTGTGGTTATGGTGTGGTTGTGGTAGTGTGGTTATGGTGTGGTTGTGGTGTGGTTATGGTGTGGTTGAGGTGTTGTTGTGGTGTGGTTATGGTGTGGTTTTGGTAGTGTGGTTATGGTGTGGTTGTGGTAGTGTGGTTATGGTGTGGTTATGGTGTGGTTATGGTGTGGTTGTGGTGTGGTTATGGTGTGGTTGAGGTGTTGTTGTGGTAGTGTGGTTATGGTGTGGTTGTGGTAGTGTGGTTATGGTGTGGTTATGGTGTGGTTGTGGTGTGGTTATGGTGTGGTTGAGGTGTTGTTGTGGTAGTGTGGTTATGGTGTGGTTATGGTGTGGTTATGGTGTGGTTGTGGTAGTGTGGTTATGGTGTGGTTATGGTGTGGTTGAGGTGTTGTTGTTGTTGTTGTTGTTGTTGTTGTTGTTGTTATTGTTTATAGTTAGACAGGTCATAGCTCCTACCATTGCCTTGTTGATGAAGCCTCCCCCCTGGAATTCGATGGTCCCGAAGGCGTCTGTAGGTGAGGTCTGTGTGTGTTTGGCCACGGACCACCTCTCCTGCTGCTGGGGCGGGTCGATCTGGACCAGCTGATGGTTCTCTTCTGACGGCTTGTTGGGCAGAGTGCCCTGCGGGATCACCACATGCTGCGTCATCAGCTGACCACACGAACATCTACAGGGGGACAGGTCACTAGACTGGTTAAGGTAGCAGGGTACAGGTCACTAGACTGGTTAAGACAGCAGGGTTCAGGTCTCTAGACTAGTTGTTTTTGACCAGGCCACAGCAGGGTTCAGGTCACTAGACTAGTTAAGGTAGCAGGGTTCAGGTCTCTAGACTAGTTGTTTTTGACCAGGCCACAGCAGGGTACAGGTCACTAGACTAGTTGTTTTTGACCAGGCCACAGCAGGGTTCAGGTCACTAGATTAGTTGTTTTTGACCAGGCCACAG
Source organism: Coregonus clupeaformis (assembly GCF_020615455.1). NCBI lineage: Eukaryota > Metazoa > Chordata > Actinopteri > Salmoniformes > Salmonidae > Coregonus > Coregonus clupeaformis. Next base: position 176,876 of record NW_025534243.1, read on the forward strand.
CAGGGTTCAGGTCTCTAGACTAGTTGTTTTTGACCAGGCCACAGCAGGGTTCAGGTCACTAGACTAGTTAAGGTAGCAGGGTTCAGGTCACTAGACTAGTTAAGGTAGCAGGGTTCAGGTCTCTAGACTAGTTGTTTTTGACCAGGCCACAGCATGGTACAGGTCTCTAGACTAGTTGTTTTTGACCAGGCCACAGCAGGGTACAGGTCACTAGACTAGTTAAGGTAGCAGGGTTCAGGTCACTAGACTAGTTAAGGTAGCAGGGTTCAGGTCACTAGACTAGTTAAGGTAGCAGGGTTCAGGTCACTAGACTAGTTGTTTTTGACCAGGCCACAGCGGGGATACAGCCTAGAAGTACTGTACACACATCAAATCAAATCAAAGTAATTGGTGCTCAGATTTAAATATGTTATTGTTAGCGTACTCAGATTTAAAGATGTTATTGGTAGCGTACTCAGATTTAAAGATGTTATTGGTAGCGTACTCAGATTTAAAGATGTTATTGGTAGCGTACTCAGATTTAAAGATGTTATTGGTAGCGTACACAGATTTAAATATGTTATTGGTAGCGTACTCAGATTTAAAGATGTTATTGGTAGCGTACTCAGATTTAAAGATGTTATTGGTAGCGTACTCAGATTGAAAGATGTTATTGGTAGCGTACTCAGATTTAACGATGTTATTGGTAGCATACTCAGATTTAAAGATGTTATTGGTAGCGTACTCAGATTTAAAGATGTTATTGATAGCGTACTCAGATTTAAAGATGTTATTGGTAGCGTACACAGATTTAAAGATGTTATTGGTAGCGTACTCAGATTTAAAGATGTTATTGGTAGCGTACTCAGATTTAAAGAAAAAAAATATTTCTGGCTCCTAGGTGTCTTTTATACAGGTTACAAACTGAGATTAGGAGCACACTCTTAAAGGGAGTGCTCCTAATCTCAGTTTGTTACCTGTATAAAAGACACCTGTCCACAGAAGCAATCAATCAATCAGATTCCAAACTCTCCACCATGGCCAAGACCAAAGAGCTCTCCAAGGATGTCAGGGACAAGATTGTAGACCTACACAAGTCTGGAATGGGCTACAAGACCATCGCCAATCAGCTTGGTGACAAGGTGACAACAGTTTGTGCGTTTATTCGCAAATTGAAGAAACACAAAATAACTGTCAATCTCCCTCGGCCTGGGGCTCCATGCAAGATCTCACCTTGTGGAGTTGCAATGATCATGAGAACGGTAAGGAATCAGCCCAGAACTACACGGGAGGATCTTGTCAATGATCTCAAGGCAGATGGGAACATAGTCACCAAGAAAACAATTGGTAACACACTACGCCGTGAAGGACTGAAATCCTGCAACGCCCACAAGGTCCCCCTGCTCAAGAAAGCACATACATGCCGGTCTGAAGTTTGCCAATGAACATCTGAATGATTCAGAGGAGAACTGGGTTAAAGTGTTGTGTGCAGATGAGACCAAAATGGAGCTCTTTGGCATCAACTCAACTCGCCGTGTTTGGAGGAGGAGGAATGCTGCCTATGACCCCAAGAACACCATCCCCACCGTCAAACATGGAGGTGGAAACATTATGCTTTGGGGGTGTTTTTCTGCTAAGGGGACAGGACAACTTCACCGCATCAAAGGGACGATGGACGGGGCCATGTACCGTCACATCTTGGGTGAGAACCTCCTTCCCTCAGCCAGGGCATTGAAAATGGGTCGTGGATGGGTATTCCAGCATGACAATGACCCAAAACACACGGCCAAGGCAACAAAGGAGTTGCTCAAGAAGCAGCACATTAAGGTCCTGGAGTGGCCTAGCCAGTCTCCAGACCTTAATCCCATAGAAAATCTGTGGAGGGAGCTGAAGGTTCGAGTTGCCAAAAGTCAGGCTCCAAACCGTAATGACTTGGAGAAGATCTGCAAAGAGGAGTGGAACAAAATCCCTCCTGAGATGTGTGCAAACCTGGTGGCCAACTACAAGAAACGTCTGACCTCTGTGATTGCCAACAAGGGTTTTGCCACCAATTACTAAGTCATGTTTTGCAGAGGGGTCAAATACTTATTTCCCTCATTAAAATGCAAATCAATTTATGCGTTTTTCTGGATTTTTTCGTTGTTATTCTGTCTCTCACTGTTCAAATAAACCTACCATTAAAATGATAGACTGATAATTTCATTGTCAGTGGGCAAATTTACAAAATCAGCAGGGGATCAAATACTTTTTTCCCTCACTGTAGATGGTAGCAGGGGTGCTCGGGTGGCTGAGGTGTACTGGCTCCTCCTTCTAGATGGTAGCAGGGTGGCTCGTCCTTCTAGATGGTAGCAGGGTGGCTCGTCCTTCTAGATGGTAGCAGGGTGGCTCCTCCTTCTAGATGGTAGCAGGGTGGCTCCTCCTTCTAGATGGTAGCAGGGTGGCTCCTCCTTCTAGATGGTAGCAGGGTGTCTCCTCCTTCTAGATGGTAGCAGGGTGGCTCCTCCTTCTAGATGGTAGCAGGGTGGCTCCTCCTTCTAGATGGTAGCAGGGTGGCTCCTCCTTCTAGATGGTAGCAGGGTGGCTCCTCCTTCTAGATGGTAGCAGGGTGGCTCCTCCTTCTAGATGGTAGCAGCGTGGCTCCTCCTTCTAGATGGTAGCAGGGTGGCTCCTCCTTCTAGATGGTTGCAGGGTGGCTCCTCCTTCTAGATGGTAGCAGGGTGGCTCCTCCTTCTAGATGGTAGCAGGGTGGCTCCTCCTTCTAGATGGTAGCAGGGTGGCTCGGGTGGCTGAGGTGTACTGTCGCCGCCTTCTAGATGGTAGCAGGGTGGCTCGGGTGGCTGAGGTCCTTCATGATCTTCTTGGCCTTCCTAGCTTAGGGTGCTGTAGATGACCTGCAGGGCAGGCAGTGTGCCTCCGGTGATGCGTTGGGCAGACCACACCACCCTCTGGACAGCCTTGCTGTTGCAGGCGGTGCAGTTGCCATACCAGGGGGTGATGCAGCCCGACAGAATGCTCTCGATGGTGCATCTGTAGAAGTTCGTGAGGGTCTTACGACACTGAGGACGTGGCTTGGGTAAATGTGTTTAAAAGTCTTAGTCACATCATCCACGAAGATCTGGAGCCCACAGTCCTTGTGAGCAGTGGCGGCCCCTGTGGGCAGCTCAGAGTTACACTCCTCAAGGTGGGTGAAGAACGTGTTCAGCTTTTCTGGGAGTGAGGCGTCGGTGTCAGTGACGTGGTTTCCACATACTTCTCGTGTCTGAGCCGTTGAATTGAGACTCCACTTTGTCCCTGTACTGACGTTTCTTTGATGACCTTACAGAGGTCATAGCTGGTCTGTTTGAATGCGGCCATATTCCCAGTCGCCTTGCCGTGGTTAAATGCAACGGTTCACACTTTCAGTTTTGCACGAATGCTGCCATCTATCCAGCATCACATGACACCATGAAACAACATCACGCGTTACGAGTTGTCAACACTATCCCAGGGCAGGTTAGTCAGTGAGAGTTATCAACACTATCCTCCACCCCCTTCATCTCCCCTCCACCTCCTCCATCTCCCCTCCACCATCTCCCCTCCATCTCCACTCCATCTCCCCTCCACCATCTCCCCTCCACCATCTCCCCTCCATCTCCACTCCATCTCCCCTCCACCTCCACCATCTCCCCTCCACCTCCTCCATCTCCCCTCCACCCACCTCCATCTCCCTCCATCTCCCCTCCACCATCTCCCCTCCACCTTCTCCATCTCCCCTCCACCCACCTCCATCTCCCTCCATCTCCCCTCCATCTCCCTCCATCTCCCTCCATCTCCCCTCCACCCCTCCATCTCCCCTCCACCTCCTCCATCTCCCTCCATCTCCCCTCCATCTCCCTCCATCTCTCCTCCATCTCCCTCCATCTCCCCTCCACCATCTCCCCTCCACCCCCTCCATCTCCCCTCCACCCTCCATCTCCCCTCCACCCACCTCCATCTCCCTCCATCTCCCCTCCACTCCCCTCCACCCTACCCCATCCATCTCCCGGCATCTCCCCTCCACCCCCTCCATCTCCCCTCCACCCCCTCCATCTCCCCTCCACCCCCTCCATCTCCCCTCCACCCACCTCCATCTCCCTCCATCTCCCCTCCACTCCCCTCCACCCTACCCCATCCATCTCCCCGGCATCTCCCCTCCACCCCCTCCATCTCCCCTCCACCCCCTCCATCTCCCCTCCACCCTCCATCTCCCCTCCACCCCCTCCATCTCCCCTCCATCTCCCTCCATCTCCCCTCCATCTCCCCTCCACTCCCCTCCACCCTACCCCATCCATCTCCCCGGCATCTCTCCTACAGCCTCTCCATTTCCCCTCCACATCCCTCCATCTCCCCTCCATCTCCCCTCCCACAACCCTTCTATCCCTTTCCAACCCCCTCCATCTCCCCATCACCCCTCTCCACCCCTCCATCTCCCCTCCATCTCCCCTCCACCCCCTCCAACTCCCCTCCACCCCTCCATCTCCTTCCATCTCCCCTCCACCCCCTCCATCTCCACTCCATCTCCCCTCCACCCTCTCATCTCCCATCCACTCCCTCCATCTTCCCTCCACCCCCTCCATCTTCCCTCCACCCCTCCATCTCCCCTCCACCCTCCATCTCCCCTCCATCTCCCCTCCACCCCCCATTCCCCATCATCTCCCCTCCAGCCTCCTCTATCCCTTTCCAACCCCCTCCATCTCCCCCTCACCCCTCTCCACCCCTCCATCTCCCCTCCATCTCCCCTCCACCCCCCATGCCCCATCATCTCCCCTCCAGCCTCCTCTATCCCTTTCCAACCCCTTCCATCTTCCTTCCATCTCCGTCCATCTACCATCATCTCCCCTCCACCCTCTCATCTCCCCTCCACTCCCCTCCATCTCCCCTCCACCCCCTCCATCTCCCCTCCACCCTCTCATCTCCCCTCCACTCCCTCCATCTCCCCTCCATCTTCCCTCCATCTCCCTCCATCTTCCCTCCACCCCCTCCATCTTCCTCCACCCCCTCCATCTCCCCTCTCATCTCCCCTCCACTCCCTCCATCTCCCCTCCACCCCCTCCATCTCCCCTCCACCCCTCCATCTCCATCCATCTCCCCTCCATCTCCCCTCCACCCCCCATGCCCCATCATCTCCCCTCCAGCCTCCTCTATCCCTTTCCAACCCCTTCCATCTTCCTTCCATCTCCGTCCATCTACCATCATCTCCCCTCCACCCTCTCATCTCCCCTCCACTCCCTCCATCTCCCCTCCACCCCCTGCATCTCCCTTCCATCTTCCCTCCACCCCCTCCATCTTCCCTCCACCCCCTCCATCTTCCCTCCACCCCCTCCATCTTCCTCCACCCCCTCCATCTTCCCTCTATCTCCCCTCCACCCCCTCAATCTCCCCTCCACCCCCTCCATCTTGTCTCCATCTCCCGTCCACCCCCCTCCACCCCCTCCACCCTCTCCATCTTCCATCATCTCCCCTCCACCCTCTCAATCTCCCTTCCATCCCCTTCCATCTCACCCCCCTCACCCTCCACAACACCCCTTGCCCTCCCCACCCAACCTCTCCTCCCCTTCTCACCCCCTCCTCCCCTCCTCTCACTCCTCCCCTCAATAACACCTTTGACCTCCCAACCATCATTTGTGGCGTACGTCAGTTCACCTTACCTTGTAGGGTCCTTGCTGGGGATTATGTGAATACATTCTCTCTTCTGAAAGATCCTCTCGATCCACGCTTTCTGGGCCTGAAAGAAGGTAGAAACATGTCAATGAGCATCATAATGTACAGAACGAGAACCCAACAGAAGTAGGGTTAGGGTTAGGGTTAGGGAAGTAGAAACAGAGGGAATGAATACTAACATATCATCATCATAGTGTTAATGAATATTAACATATCATCATCATAGTGTTAATGAATACTAACATATCATCATCATAGTGTTAATGAATATTAACATATCATCATCATAGTGTTCATGAATACTAACATATCATCATCATAGTGTTAATGAATACTAACGTATCATCATCATAGTGTTAATGAATACTAACATATCATCATCATTGTGTTAATGAATACTAACATATCATCATAGTGTTAATGAATACTAACATATCATCATCATAGTGTTAATTAATATTAACATATCATCATCATAGTGTTAATGAATAGTAACATATCATCATAGTGTTAATGAATACTATCATATCATCATAGTGTTAATGAATACTAACATATCATCATCATAGTGTTAATGAATACTAACATATCATCATCATAGTGTTAATGAATACTAACATATCATCATCATTGTGTTAATGAATACTAACATATCATCATAGTGTTAATGAATACTAACATATCATCATCATAGTGTTAATGAATACTAACGTATCATCATCATAGTGTTAATGAATACTAACATATCATCATCATTGTGTTAATGAATACTAACATATCATCATAGTGTTAATGAATACTAACATATCATCATCATAGTGTTAATTAATATTAACATATCATCAACATAGTGTTAATGAATAGTAACATATCATCATAGTGTTAATGAATACTATCATATCATCATAGTGTTAATGAATACTAACATATCATCATCATAGTGTTAATGAATACTAACATATCATCATCATAGTGTTAATGAATACTAACATATCATCATCATTGTGTTAATGAATACTAACATATCATCATAGTGTTAATGAATACTAACATATCATCATCATAGTGTTAATTAATATTAACATATCATCATCATAGTGTTAATGAATAGTAACATATCATCATAGTGTTAATGAATACTATCATATCATCATCATAGTGTTAATGAATACTAACATATCATCATCATAGTGTTAATGAATACTAACATATCATCATCATTGTGTTAATGAATACTAACATATCATCATCATTGTGTTAATGAATACTAACATATCATCATAGTGTTAATGAATACTAACATATCATCATCATAGTGTTAATGAATACTAACGTATCATCATCATAGTGTTAATTAATACTAACATATCATCATAGTGGTAATGAATACTAATGTATCATCATCATAGTGTTAATGAATACTAACATATCATCATCATAGTGTTAATTAATATTAACATATCATCATCATAGTGTTAATGAATAGTAACATATCATTATAGTGTTAATGAATACTATCATATCATCATAGTGTTAATGAATACTAACATATCATCATCATAGTGTTAATGAATACAGACGTATCATCATCATAGTTTTAATGAATACTAACATATCATCATCATAGTGTTAATGAATACTAACATATCATCATCATAGTGTTAATTAATATTAACATATCATCATCATAGTGTTAATGAATAGTAACATATCATCATAGTGTTAATGAATACTATCATATCATCATAGTGTTAATGAATACTAACATATCATCATCATAGTGTTAATGAATACAGACGTATCATCATCATAGTTTTAATGAATACTAACATATCATCATCATAGTGTTAATGAATACTAACATATCATCATCATAGTGTTAATGAATATTAACATATCATCATCATAGTGTTAATTAATACTAACGTATCATCATCATAGTGTTAATGAATACTAACATATCATCATCATTGTGTTAATGAATACTAACATATCATCATAGTGTTAATGAATACTAACATATCATCATCATAGTGTTAATTAATATTAACATATCATCATCATAGTGTTAATGAATAGTAACATATCATCATAGTGTTAATGAATACTATCATATCATCATAGTGTTAATGAATACTAACATATCATCATCATAGTGTTAATGAATACTAACATATCATCATCATAGTGTTAATGAATACTAACATATCATCATCATTGTGTTAATGAATACTAACATATCATCATAGTGTTAATGAATACTAACATATCATCATCATAGTGTTAATTAATATTAACATATCATCATCATAGTGTTAATGAATAGTAACATATCATCATAGTGTTAATGAATACTATCATATCATCATAGTGTTAATGAATACTAACATATCATCATCATAGTGTTAATGAATACTAACATATCATCATCATAGTGTTAATGAATACTAACATATCATCATCATTGTGTTAATGAATACTAACATATCATCATAGTGTTAATGAATACTAACATATCATCATCATAGTGTTAATGAATACTAACGTATCATCATCATAGTGTTAATTAATACTAACATATCATCATAGTGGTAATGAATACTAATGTATCATCATCATAGTGTTAATGAATACTAACATATCATCATCATAGTGTTAATTAATATTAACATATCATCATCATAGTGTTAATGAATAGTAACATATCATCATAGTGTTAATGAATACTATCATATCATCATAGTGTTAATGAATACTAACATATCATCATCATAGTGTTAATGAATACAGACGTATCATCATCATAGTTTTAATGAATACTAACATATCATCATCATAGTGTTAATGAATACTAACATATCATCATCATAGTGTTAATGAATATTAACATATCATCATCATAGTGTTAATTAATACAGACATATCATCATCATAGTGTTAATGAATACTAACATATAATCATCGTGTTAATGAATACTAACATATCATCATCATAGTGTTAATGAATACTAACATATCATCATCATAGTGTTAATGAATATTAACATATCATCATCATAGTGTTAATTAATACAGACATATCATCATCATAGTGTTAATGAATACTAACATATCATCATCATAGTGTTAATGAATACTAACATATAATCATCGTGTTAATGAATACTAACATATCATCATCATAGTGTTAATGAATACAGACATATCATCATCATAGTGTTAATGAATACAGACATATCATCATCATAGTGTTAATGAATACTAACATATCATCATCATTGTGTTAATGAATACTAACATATCATCATCATAGTGTTAATGAATACTAACATATCATCATCATAGTGTTAATGAATACAGACATATCATCATCATAGTGTTAATGAATACTAACATATCATCATCATAGTGTTAATGAATATTAACATATCATCATCATAGTGTTAATTAATACAGACATATCATCATCATAGTGTTAATGAATACTAACATATCATCATCATAGTGTTAATGAATACTAACATATCATCATCATAGTGTTAATTAATACAGACATATCATCATCATAGTGTTAATGAATACAGACATATCATCATCATAGTGTTAATGAATACTAACATATCATCGTCATAGTCTTGTTTCTCCTCCTCTTTCCTATCAGTCATGTGATCAGTGTCATTCACCTATTGACCTTATAGCCTGTAAGCACGACACAGTAAAGCCCATTCCTCATGCTGGCTGTTCAACCTACATCGGGATTTCTTTTTTTGTTTGTTTGTTTGTTGCAATAATCACCTTCCTCTCTTTCAACCAATGGGTGTGAATCTTGTGATGTATTTACATGTCAACTTACCCCTGTTTTCAGCAACAGTTTGACAACCATCCACCACCCCACCTGGGGCAATAGGGGCAAATTACCACCACACCTGGGGCAATAGGGGCAAATGACCACCCCACCTGGGGCAATAGGGGCAAATTACCACCCCACCTGGGGCAATAGGGGCAAATTACCACCCCACCTGGGGCAATAGGGGCAAATTACCACCCCACCTGGGGCAATAGGGAAAAAATTACCACCCCTCCTGGGGCAATAGGGGCAAATTACCACCCCACCTGGGGTAATAGGTGCAAATTACCACCCCACCTGGGGCAATAGGTGCAAATTACCACCCCACCTGGGGTAATAGGTGCAAATTACCACCCCACCTGGGGTAATAGGGGCAAATTACCACCACACCTGGGGCAATAGGGGCAAATTACCACCACACCTGGGGCAATAGGGGCAAATTACCACCCCACCTGGGGTAATAGGGGCAAATTACCACCCCACCTGGGGTAATAGGTGCAAATTACCACCCCACCTGGGGCAATAGGTGCAAATTACTAAGAAGTGCTAAACAACAAAATAATCATACATTTAAACTCCTACACTTTCTACACTATCCTCCACCCCCTTCATCTCCCCTAACCCTAACCCTAACCCTAACCCTAAACTCCTACACTTTCATCACTATCCTCCACCCCCTTCATCTCCCCTAACCCTAACCCTAACCCTAACCCTAACCCTAACCCTAACCCTAAACTCCTACACTTTCATCAAAGCTGTATATAACTGATTCACATGAAAGGTTTAGTGTACAGTACAGTGTGGTGGCTACTGAAGGAGCTGATATCTGACAACTCGTATGCGGTTTTTAATACCTAATACCTATTAACGCATGAATCCAGCTTTTAGCGAAGTTTCACTATCCAGAATGTTCTAAATCCTCTTAGCTCTGAGGCTGATAAAGGCTGATCATCATAATCCAGACTAAAGAGGCCTGAGAGACTAGGGGAAATAGGTGGTGAAGGATGGAGAAAACACTACGCCAAATGAATCGCTAGTCCAGGTACTAGCTGTCTCATTCTGTTGAGGAAAATTGATTTTCAACTTGGATTATAAACAGATTATATGTCTGTATGTCTCTCTCTCTCTCTCTCTCTCTCTCTCTCGTACATCTCTCTCGTACAGCAGTATAAACACTGCTAATCGTCCAGTGTGGCTGCATCAGATTACAGACTTAGATTTGATTTTAATGTCTGCTGAACTCATGTGACTAAGTCACTCTGAAACATGAGCTTGATAGCAAGGAAGGAACTGAAGGTCTGGGAGGGTGTAGAGACATCCTGTATCAACACTTCACTAAGTAGATATGGTGTACACGATTCACAACTCCTTTCTATACGTTTCTTGTGGCTCAGTTGGTAGAGCATGGCTCTTGCAATGCCAGGATTGTGGGTTTGATTCCCGCTGGAGCCATGCGGACGAGCATGTATGACTATAAGTCACTTTTGATAAAAAAGCATCTGTTAAATGGCATACATATATTATTATCTTTCTTTTACAAATACCAACATTGATGTTAGGGTAACGATACACACTCTCAACTTGTTCTACAGCCCAGCTGCTCAAATGGAAATGACTGTTTTCATGTTGACATTGTGACGGTTAATCCTGGATTGTCTTTTTTCAAACAGAGTGTAGAGTGTTTATTAGGTTAGGTCAAGACATCTAGTTTTGGTCCCAGGAGGTACCCGTAGTATAGTAGGAAGTAGTGCTGTAGCAGTCCCTGTACTGAAGTATAGTCATGATGTACTGTATGTAGAGGAAGTAGTGCTGTATGTACTGTATGTAGAGGAAGTAGTGCTGTATGTAGAGGAAGTGTCAGATGGAAATAGTGGATACCAGAGTCAGATGAACTAGTGGATACCAGAGTCAGGTGAACTAGTGGATACCAGAGTCAGGTGAACTAGTGGATACCAGAGTCAGGTGAACTAGTAGATACCAGAGTCAGGTGAACTAGTGGATACCAGAGTCAGGTGAACTAGTGGATACCAGAGTCAGGTGAACTAGTGGATACCAGAGTCAGATGAACTAGTGGATACCAGAGTCAGGTGAACTAGTGGATACCAGAGTCAGGTGAACTAGTGGATACCAGAGTCAGGTGAACTAGTGGATACCAAAGTCAGGTGAACTAGTGGATACCAGAGTCAGGTGAACTAGTGGATACCAGAGTCAGGTGAACTAGTGGATACCAGAGTCAGGTGAACTAGTGGATACCAGAGTCAGATGAACTAGTGGATACCAGAGTCAGGTGAACTACTGGATACCAGAGTCAGGTGAACTAGTGGATACCACAGTCAGGGGAACTAGTGGATACCAGAGTCAGATGAACTAGTGGATACCAGAGTCAGGTGAACTAGTAGATACCAGAGTCAGGTGAACTAGTGGATACCAGAGTCAGGTGAACTAGTGGATACCAGAGTCAGGTGAACTAGTGGATACCAGAGTCAGGTGAACTAGTGGATACCACAGTCAGGGGAACTAGTGGATACCAGAGTCAGATGAACTAGTGGATACCAGAGTCAGGTGAACTAGTGGATACCAGAGTCAGATGAACTAGTGGATACCAGAGTCAGGTGAACTACTGGATACCAGAGTCAGGTGAACTAGTGGATACCACAGTCAGGGGAACTAGTGGATACCAGAGTCAGATGAACTAGTGGATACCAGAGTCAGATGAACTAGTGGATACCAGAGTCAGGTGAACTAGTGGATACCAGAGTCAGGTGAACTAGTGGATACCAGAGTCAGGTGAACTAGTGGATACCAGAGTCAGGTGAACTAGTGGATACCAGAGTCAGGTGAACTAGTGGATACCACAGTCAGGGGAACTAGTGGATACCAGAGTCAGGTGAACTAGTGGATACCACAGTCAGGGGAACTAGTGGATACCAGAGTCAGATGAACTAGTGGATACCAGAGTCAGGTGAACTAGTGGATACCAGAGTCAGGTGAACTAGTGGATACCAGAGTCAGGTGAACTAGTAGATACCAGAGTCAGGTGAACTAGTGGATACCAGAGTCAGGTGAACTAGTGGGTACCAGAGTCAGGTGAACTAGTGGATACCAGAGTCAGGTGAACTAGTGGATACCAGAGTCAGATGAACTAGTGGATACCAGAGTCAGGTGAACTAGTAGATACCAGATTCAGGTGAACTAGTGGATACCAGAGTCAGGTGAACTAGTGGATACCAGAGTCAGGTGAACTAGTGGATACCAGAGTCAGGTGAACTAGTGGATACCAAAGTCAGGTGAACTAGTGGATACCAGAGTCAGGTGAACTAGTGGATACCAGAGTCAGGTGAACTAGTGGATACCAGAGTCAGGTGAACTAGTGGATACCAGAGTCAGATGAACTAGTGGATACCAGAGTCAGGTGAACTAGTGGATACCAGAGTCAGGTGAACTAGTGGATACCAGAGTCAGGTGAACTAGTGGATACCAGAGTCAGGTGAACTAGTGGATACCAGAGTCAGGTGAACTAGTGGATACCAGAGTCAGGTGAACTAGTGGATACCAGAGTCAGGTGAACTAGTGGATACCAGAGTCAGGTGAACTAGTGGATACCAGAGTCAGGTGAACTACTGGATACCAGAGTCAGGTGAACTAGTGGATACCACAGTCAGGGGAACTAGTGGATACCAGAGTCAGATTAACTAGTGGATACCAGAGTCAGGTGAACTAGTAGATACCAGAGTCAGGTGAACTAGTGGATACCAGAGTCAGGTGAACTAGTGGATACCAGAGTCAGGTGAACTAGTGAATACCAGAGTCAGGTGAACTAGTGGATACCACAGTCAGGGGAACTAGTGGATACCAGAGTCAGATGAACTAGTGGATACCAGAGTCAGGTGAACTAGTGGATACCAGAGTCAGATGAACTAGTGGATACCAGAGTCAGGTGAACTACTGGATACCAGAGTCAGGTGAACTAGTGGATACCACAGTCAGGGGAACTAGTGGATACCAGAGTCAGATGAACTAGTGGATACCAGAGTCAGATGAACTAGTGGATACCAGAGTCAGGTGAACTAGTGGATATGTGACGACCCTCCCACTCTGTCTGCCGTATTCTTTCTTTGCTCTTGTTTCCTTATTAGGATGCCGGTGGGCGGAGTTGGGAGGGTCGTCAGCTACATGGGAAACACCTTGGCCGGGTGTGTCCCAGCATAAATGGAACTCTTCCACAGTCATTGAGGAGACTCTCTCCAGGCAGATACTTTGATTTTGGTTGTGATATTTTTGTGGCCTTTTTTGGGTTGTTTGCTTTGGCACTTATCAACACTTTTCTATATTACATTTATGCAAGCAAACACTCACTTACACTACTGATTACTGATTACACACCCCATTGTTATTTCAGTTAGTTACTTTAATTAATAAATATATACTTTGAGTACTCCTTGTCTCCACGTGTCTCCCTTTTGTTACGAACTTGAGCCGGTTCGTGACAAGTGGGGGCTCGTCTGGGATTTTGAACTGGTTGTGTTTGGGAGAACGTGGAGTTAATGTCCAATGCTGTAGGGTTTTTCTTTGTAAATTTTGTTAGTTTGTTTGAGTTTGATAGGCCAGTATTGGTTGCCTTTGGGTTTTGTACTGCGTTGGAGAGAGTACATTGGTTAGTTTCCAGTCCCTGCCCAGCCTGGAAACTCTTGCTCTACTCGCTGTTGGGACATCGGTCTGAGGTGAGTACAATCGGCTGTGTACCTCAGTGGGAGATTGGGTAGGGTAGTGACATTTGCTACCCGGAGCTATAGCTTTTTCCCCTGATAGGCTTAGTGACGTGTTTTGTTTGGGATACGTTGGGCATGGTTAAATGTTTGTTATTTTTGTGTGGTGTCAGTGGACTGAGCAGTTGTCTCGGGGCACATCCGTGGCTTGGGGAAATCTACCAGCGTGCTGGGGGGTTTAATTCCTTGCCAGCGGGCTACAGTGCGTAATTACCCACCGCGAATCTGCACGAAGACTAGGGTTGAGTTATTGTAGGTTGGGGAAGCTCCATATCCCAGCTCTCTTCTGTGGTGCTCGGTGTGATTGTCATTTCTCTTGTGTCTGGTGTGCTCAGCAGAGGGGTTGAGCAAGATTATTATGATCTATATATATATTTTTTTTTCTTGATTATGGCGTCTAATGTAGATGAGTTCATTCGCTTTCCATCAGAAGAACTGTTAGAATTATGTACTAAAGAACAGCTGTTGAAGGTTGCTGAACACTACAAGGTTGAAATTAGTGATAAACGCCTAAAAAATTCTATTAGGTTAATATTGAAGGCCAATTTGATGGAGAGTGGTATTCTGGATGTTACCACTGGGGCAGCCTCTGCTGAGGACACGTTGTCTCCCCGATATGTTACAATGACCGCTCCATCGGTTAGTCATGGTGGTCTTCTTTTTGAACAGCAGAAAGAACTGCTTCTGTTACAGCTAGAGCATGAACAAGCTAAAATGGAGCATGATCGTGTAAAATATGAAAGGGAATTGGAATTTAAACAGGATATGGAGCGTGCTAAAATCAAGCTGCAACAAGAGCGACTAGAGTTGGTTAGGGAAGGAAAGCTCTCAGGGGAGAGTTTGCTCTGGGAAGGTGACCCAGAGTTACCTAGGGGTCGTTCCTCTTTTGGTCGTAATCCAGAGACATTTGATGTTGTAGGGAATTTACGGTTGTTGCCCCAGTTTAATGAAAAGGACCCGGAGACATTCTTTTCGTTGTTTGAGCGTGTTGCTGACGCTAGGAGTTGGCCTGATTCTGATCGCACTTTGATGTTGCAGTGTGTGCTGACTGGTAAAGGGCAAGAAGCATATTCAGCTCTTAGCGTAGCAGACAGTGTTAGTTATGAGAAGGTTAAAACGGCTGTGTTACAGAGTTACGAATTGGTCCCTGAGGCTTACCGCCAACGATTTAGAACTTTAAAAGGGATGATCAGCAGACTCATGTTGAGTTTGCGCGAATATTATCTTCACAGTTCAATCGCTGGTGTTCTGCCTCTGCAGTTATGACTTTCCAAGGGCTGTGTGATCTGATTATGTTAGAACAATTTAAGGACACAATCCCTGATCGTATAGCGACGTACATTAACGAACGAAAAATAAAGACTGTTGCTGAAGCTGCGGTTTTGGCAGATGAATATGTGTTGACTCACAAAAATGTTTTTGCAGAACCCCGTATTCGGAGTGAGTGGGGGGCGTTCGCAGAGATTTGGGCCTCGCTCGCCGAGATACTTCGGTTCCCGGGCAGAGTTTCATTCAAATAGGGTTGAGCCTGATACCCGTGGTAAAACTGACGTTGGTCAAGAGTGTCACTACTGTCAAGAATTAGGTCATTGGAAAAATGAATGTCCGATTCTTAGGTCTAGGGGTAAATTCAGTACAGGTGCTTATGGTAAATCGAGGCCTGCAGCGTTAGCCGCGCCTGTTCCACATCAGTTCACTCATGACGCATTGTCTCATGCCCGGAGCCAGGTGAAGGGTTATATTGATCCCGACTATTTACCTTTCGTTACGGAGGGTTTTGTGTCTATGGTAGGAAGTAAGAACCTAGTGCCAGTAAAGATCCTAAGAGACACAGGTGCCTCTGAATCATTTGTGTTGGAATCTGTGTTACCCTTCTCTGCGGAGACTGATTCGGGGAATAGTGTTCTAATTAGGGGAATAGGTTTGAACACTCTGTCAGTTCCATTGCATAAACTGATGTTGGATTGTGGACTGGTGAAAGGTGAGGTTGTTGTGGGGGTGCGTCCTTCATTGCCTATTGAGGGTATTGACGTGATCCTTGGAAATAACTTGGCTGGGGAGCGTGTGTGGCCTATCATGTCTCCATCTTTAGTGGTTTCCACTAAGCCGTCAATTGTAGGGATTCCCTGATGAGAGTGCGCAGAATTTCCCAGAGGTGTTTTCTGCGTGTGCAGTGACGCGTTCTATGATACAGGGCGACCTGGTCACGGAGCTGGCTAACGAGAATACCATAAAGAAGTCTGTTACTGTTTTCCCTGTTATCCCGTTATCTGTATCCCGCTCCGATTTAATCGAGGCGCAACGGACTGACCCTACATTAGAAGAGTTGCGGGACCAAATTGTGTCTGTGGAACAGTTGGGAGATGTCGCACAGGGCTATTTTCTCCAAGAGGAGGTCCTGATGAGAAAGTGGATGTCTCATGGTAGTTGTTTTCTGGGGAGGCGATTAGTCAGGTTGTGGTACCAGTTAAGCTTCGTGAGTTGGTGCTGACAACTTCTCACAACGACGTTGCTGGGCATATGGGTGTGAGAAAAACCTACAATCGCATATTACGACATTTTTTTGGCCAAGATTAAAGAGGGATGTTTCTGATTTCATCAAAACTTGTCACACCTGTCAATTAACTGGTAAACCTAATCAAGCTATTAAGCCGGTACCACTGTTCCCTATTCCTGTACTCAGTAAACCTTTTGAGTATCTGATTATTGACTGTGTTGGTCCTCTGCCTCGTTCCAGAAAGGGTAGTAATTATTTGTTGACGGTGATGTGTCAGACCACTAGGTTTCCTGCTGCCTATCCTCTCCGGTCTATCACGACTAAGTCTGTGTTAAAAGCTTTGACTCAGTTTTTCTCACTGTTTGGAATCCCTAAGGTCATTAAAAGTGATCAAGGATCTAATTTCACCTCTAATCTCTTTGGACAGGTTCTCCAACAACTCCATATTAAACACAACTTGTCTAGCGCTTATCATGCCCAAAGTCAAGGAGCACTGGAACGTTTCCATCAAACGCTTAAGTCTTTGTTGAGATCTTATTGTACTGAGATGGATAAGGATTGGGAGGAGGGGTTGCCTTGGTTACTGTTAGCTGCTAGGGAGGTTTCACAGGAGAGCACAGGTTTTAGCCCAAATGACCTAGTGTTTGGACATAAGGTGCGTGGGCTTTTATCTGTTCTCCAGGATGACTGGAAGTCTCCCGAGCCTCCTCAGTCCCTGTTATCATATGTGTGTGATTTTCGGCGACGCTTGTATGCCGCTGGTGAAATGGCTAAAGAGAAGCTATCATCTTCACAGGACAGGATGAAGAGCATATATGATCGGCGAGCTGAGCCTCGTCACTTTAGTCCAGGTGATCAGGTTCTGGCTCTGCTGCCAATTGTTGGTTCTCCTTTTCAAGCCAAGTTTCAAGGTCCATATACAGTGGTGCGCCAGTACACTGAGCAAAATTATCTAGTTGCCACTCCAGAACGGAGGAAAGCACACCAACTGTGCCATATAAATTTGTTAAAACCCTATTATGCACGTTCCTCTGAGACTGAACAGGGGGAGTCTACAGAGGACGGTAAGGCTGTTCTTTTGGCTGATACTGTTTATTCCCTGGATTCTGGTCATGCTAGGTCTGTGCAGGAGCAGGAAGATGTTTCTGGTCCCGACGATTGCATACTGCAGGGTAGATTGAAGAATTCAGAGACACTGGAGATTTTAGATAGTCTTCTTACTCATCTACCTGTTGATGGGCGGAAAGAGATGGTGGGTCTGATTCGGAGATTTCCAGGGTTGTTTTCTGATACACCAACACGTACAAACTTAATAGAACATGATATTGACATTGGAGATGCTGACCCCATTCGTCAACGGTTCTATAGAGTTTCTTCAGAGAAACTGCGTTGTCTGGATGCTGAGGTCAGGTACATGCTGGAGAGTAAAATAGCAGAGCCTTCTTTCTCCAGTTGGGCTTCTCCCTGTATCTTGGTCAGTAAATCGGATGGAACAAACAGATTTTGTACGGACTACCGTAAGGTAAACGATGTCACTAAGCCGGATTCATTTCCTCTTCCTCGGATGGAGGACTGCGTTGATCAAGTCGGCGCAGCTAAGTTTGTGAGCAAATTTGACCTGTTAAAGGGCTATTGGCAGGTGCCACTGACGAGTAGGGCACGTGAAATCTCTGCCTTTATTACACCTTTTGGTCTGTACTCGTATTCGGTTATGAGTTTCGGGCTGCGTAATGTCGCCTGCAACTTTTCAGCGACTTATGAACAGGGTTGTCTCTGGTCTGGCCGGGGTGCGCTGTTTATCTGGACGATGTAGTGATATATGCAGATACTTGGGAGGAACATCTGTCCCGTATTCAAGCCTTGTTCGAACGTCTGGCTGCGGGTCGTCTCACGATAAATTTGGCTAAATGTGAGTTTGCTCAGGCGACTGTTACATACCTTGGAAAGGTGGTTGGGCAGGGTGAAGTGCGTCCTGTTCGGGCTAAAGTGGTAGCTATTGATGCTTTTCCACTACCAACTACTAAAAAGGAACTGATGCGTTTCTTGGGAATGATTGGGTATTATCGTGGTTTTTGTAGGAACTTCTCTACTGTGGTCGCTCCCTTGACAGATTTGCTGAAAGCTAAGGCTGTGTACGTATGGTCTTCTCATTGTCAACAGGCTTTCGAAGATGCAAAGAGGTTGCTTACTTCAACTCCGGTACTGGCTGCTCCTCGTGTGGATTTGTCATTTACCTTGCAGGTGGATGCTAGTCATGTGGGGGCGGGTGCAGTGTTGCTGCAAGCAGATGTGGCTGGGGTTGAGAGGCCTGTTAGTTTCTTTTCCAAAAAGTTTAACCATTATCAGTTGAACTATTCGGTCATTGAAAAAGAAGCATTAGCACTTATATGGGCGCTACAACACTTTGAAGTGTATGTTGGGTCGGGTGTAGTACCTATTGTGGTCTACACCGACCATAACCCTCTCACATTTTTGAGGTCCATGAGGTGTCCTAATCAGAGGATAATGAGATGGTGTTTATTTTTACAATCTTTCCATCTAGATGTGCGGCACATCCGGGGGACTGATAACGTGATTGCTGATGCGCTCTCTCGTGCGCCCTGTTCATGAATATTGATGTGACCGACCAGTGTTTGATTTTGTCATGTTCTATCTTTCCTGTTTGTCCCCTCCTAGTCTTGTGTTTTTCTTTCCTCTTAAAGGTTGCTTCCTGTGTAAAGGTTGCTGAGGTCTGGAGAGGAGGATGATGGGTGGGGCAAGTGGAGGGGGTGAACATGTACAAATTGTCGGTTTGGGGACGCAGGGGCTGAGTACGTTGGTCCGGGGTCCTTGTTGGTCCCCGGTCTTATGGGGGGGTGTGACGACCCTCCCACTCTGTCTGCCGTATTCTTTCTTTGCTCTTGTTTCCTTATTAGGATGCCGGTGGGCGGAGTTGGGAGGGTCGTCAGCTACATGGGAAACACCTTGGCCGGGTGTGTCCCAGCATAAATGGAACTCTTCCACAGTCATTGAGGAGACTCTCTCCAGGCAGATACTTTGATTTTGGTTGTGATATTTTTGTGGCCTTTTTTGGGTTGTTTGCTTTGGCACTTATCAACACTTTTCTATATTACATTTATGCAAGCAAACACTCACTTACACTACTGATTACTGATTACACACCCCATTGTTATTTCAGTTAGTTACTTTAATTAATAAATATATACTTTGAGTACTCCTTGTCTCCACGTGTCTCCCTTTTGTTACGAACTTGAGCCGGTTCGTGACAGATACCAGAGTCAGGTGAACTAGTGGATACCAGAGTCAGGTGAACTAGTGGATACCAGAGTCAGGTGAACTAGTGGATACCAGAGTCAGGTGAACTAGTGGATACCACAGTCAGGGGAACTAGTGGAAACCAGAGTCAGGTGAACTAGTGGATACCACAGTCAGGGGAACTAGTGGATACCAGAGTCAGATGAACTAGTGGATACCAGAGTCAGGTGAACTAGTGGATACCAGAGTCAGGTGAACTAGTGGATACCAGAGTCAGGTGAACTAGTATATACCAGAGTCAGGTGAACTAGTGGATACCAGAGTCAGGTGAACTAGTGGGTACCAGAGTCAGGTGAACTAGTGGATACCAGAGTCAGGTGAACTAGTGGATACCAGAGTCAGATGAACTAGTGTATACCAGAGTCAGGTGAACTAGTGGATACCAGAGTCAGGTGAACTAGTGGATACCAGAGTCAGGTGAACTAGTGGATACCAGAGTCAGATGAACTAGTGGATACAAGAGTCAGGTGAACTAGTGGATACCAGAGTCAGATGAACTAGTGGATACCAGAGTCAGGTGAACTAGTGGATACCAGAGTCAGATGAACTAGTGGATACCAGAGTCAGGTGAACTAGTGGATACCAGAGTCAGGTGAACTAGTGGATACCAGAGTCAGGTGAACTAGTGGATACCAGAGTCAGAGGAACTAGTGGATACCAGAGTCAGATGAACTAGTGGATACCAGAGTCAGGTGAACTAGTGGATACCAGAGTCAGATGAACTAGTGGATACCAGAGTCAGGTGAACTAGTGGATACCAGAGTCAGGTGAACTATTGGATACCAGAGTCAGGGGAACTAGTGGATACCAGAGTCAGGGGAACTAGTGGATACCAGAGTCAGATGAACTAGTGGATACCACAGTCAGGGGAACTAGTGGATACCAGAGTCAGGTGAACTAGTGGATACCAGAGTCAGGTGAACTAGTGGATACCAGAGTCAGATTAACTAGTGGATACCAGAGTCAGGTGAACTAGTGGATACCAGAGTCAGATGAACTAGTGGATACCAGAGTCAGGTGAACTAGTGGATACCAGAGTCAGGTGAACTAGTGGATACCAGAGTCAGGTGAACTAGTGGATACCACAGTCAGGGGAACTAGTGGATACCAGAGTCAGATGTACTAGTGGATACCGCAGTCAGGGGAACTAGTGGATACCACAGTCAGGGGAACTAGTGGATACCAGAGTCAGATGAACTAGTGGATACCAGAGTCAGGTGAACTAGTGGATACCAGAGTCAGATGAACTAGTGGATACCAGAGTAAGATGAACTAGTGGATACCAGAGTCAGATGAACTAGTGGATACCAGAGTAAGATGAACTAGTGGATACCAGAGTCAGATGAACTAGTGGATACCAGAGTCAGGTGAACTAGTGGATACCAGAGTCAGATGAACTAGTGGATACCAGAGTCAGGTGAACTAGTGGATACCAGAGTCAGGTGAACTAGTGGATACCACAGTCAGGGGAACTAGTAGATACCAGAGTCAGATGAACTAGTGGATACCAGAGTCAGATGAACTAGTGGATACCAGAGTCAGGTGAACTAGTGGATACCAGAGTCAGGTGAACTAGCGGATACCAGAGTCAGGTGAACTAGTGGATACCACAGTCAGGGGAACTAGTGGATACCAGAGTCAGATGTACTAGTGGATACCGCAGTCAGGGGAACTAGTGGATACCACAGTCAGGGGAACTAGTGGATGCCAGAGTCAGATGAACTAGTGGATACCAGAGTCAGGTGAACTAGTGGATACCAGAGTCAGATGAACTAGTGGATACCAGAGTCAGGTGAACTAGTGGATACCAGAGTCAGGTGAACTAGTGGAAACCAGAGTCAGGTGAACTAGTGGATACCAGAGTCAGAGGAACTAGTGGATACCAGAGTCAGATGAACTAATGGATACCAGAGTCAGATGAACTAGTGGATACCAGAGTCAGATGAACTAGTGGATACCAGAGTCAGGTGAACTAGTGGATACCAGAGTCAGGTGAACTAGTGGATACCAGAGTCAGGTGAACTAGTGGATACCACAGTCAGGGAAACTAGTGGATACCAGAGTCAGATGTACTAGTGGATACCGCAGTCAGGGGAACTAGTGGATACCAGAGTCAGAGGAACTAGTGGATACCAGAGTCAGATGAACTAGTGGATACCAGAGTCAGGTGAACTAGTGGATACCAGAGTCAGGTGAACTAGTGGATACCAGAGTCAGGTGAACTAGTGGATACCACAGTCAGGGAAACTAGTGGATACCAGAGTCAGGTGAACTAGTGGATACCAGAGTCAGGTGAACTAGCGGATACCAGAGTCAGGTGAACTAGTGGATACCACAGTCAGGGGAACTAGTGGATACCAGAGTCAGATGTACTAGTGGATACCGCAGTCAGGGGAACTAGTGGATACCACAGTCAGGGGAACTAGTGGATGCCAGAGTCAGATGAACTAGTGGATACCAGAGTCAGGTGAACTAGTGGATACCAGAGTCAGATGAACTAGTGGATACCAGAGTCAGGTGAACTAGTGGATACCAGAGTCAGGTGAACTAGTGGATACCAGAGTCAGGTGAACTAGTGGATACCAGAGTCAGAGGAACTAGTGGATACCAGAGTCAGATGAACTAATGGATACCAGAGTCAGATGAACTAGTGGATACCAGAGTCAGATGAACTAGTGGATACCAGAGTCAGGTGAACTAGTGGATACCAGAGTCAGGTGAACTAGTGGATACCAGAGTCAGGTGAACTAGTGGATACCACAGTCAGGGAAACTAGTGGATACCAGAGTCAGATGTACTAGTGGATACTGCAGTCAGGGGAACTAGTGGATACCAGAGTCAGAGGAACTAGTGGATACCAGAGTCAGATGAACTAGTGGATACCAGAGTCAGGTGAACTAGTGGATACCAGAGTCAGGTGAACTAGTGGATACCAGAGTCAGGTGAACTAGTGGATACCACAGTCAGGGGAACTAGTGGATACCAGAGTCAGGTGAACTAGTGGATACCAGAGTCAGGTGAACTAGTGGATACCAGAGTCAGGGGAACTAGTGGATACCAGAGTCAGGTGAACTAGTGGATACCAGAGTCAGATGTACTAGTGGATACCGCAGTCAGATGAACTAGTAGATACCAGAGTCAGATGAACTAGTGGATACCAGAGTCAGATGAACTAGTGGATACCAGAGTCAGGTGAACTAGTGGATACCAGAGTCAGGTGAACTAGTGGATACCAGAGTCAGGTGAACTAGTGGATACCACAGTCAGGGGAACTAGTGGATACCAGAGTCAGATGTACTAGTGGATACCGAGAGACAGCAGGTAGCTCAGTGGTTAAGAGCATTGTGCCAGTAACCGAAAGGTCGCTGGTTCTAATCCCCGAGCCGACTAGGTGAAAAATCTGTCGATGTGCCCTTGAGCAAGGCACTTAACCCTAATTGCTCCTGTAAGTCGCTCTGGATAAGAGCGTCTGCTAAATGACTAAAATGTAAAATGTAAATGTAATACCGCAGTCAGGGGAACTAGTGGATGCCAGAGTCAGATAAACTAGTGGATACCAGAGTCAGGTGAACTAGTGGATACCAGAGTCAGGTGAACTAGTGGATACCACAGACAGGGGAACTAGTGGATACCAGAGTCAGGTGAACTAGTGGATACCAGAGTCAGATGAACTAATGGATACCAGAGTCAGATGAACTAGTGGATACCAGAGTCAGATGAACTAGTGGATACCAGAGTCAGGTGAACTAGTGGATACCAGAGTCAGGTGAACTAGTGGATACCAGAGTCAGGTGAACTAGTGGATACCAGAGTCAGGGGAACTAGTGGATACCAGAGTCAGGGGAACTAGTGGATACCAGAGTCAGGTGAACTAGTGGATACCACAGTCAGGGAACTAGTGGATACCAGAGTCAGGTGAACTAGTGGATACCACAGTCAGGGGAACTAGTGGATACCAGAGTCAGATGAACTAGTGGATACCAGAGTCAGGTGAACTAGTGGATACCAGAGTCAGGTGAACTAGTGGATACCAGAGTCAGGTGAACTAGTAGATACCAGAGTCAGGTGAACTAGTGGATACCAGAGTCAGGTGAACTAGTGGATACCAGAGTCAGATGAACTAGTGGATACCAGAGTCAGGTGAACTAGTGGATACCAGAGTCAGGTGAACTAGTGGATACCAGAGTCAGGTGAACTAGTAGATACCAGAGTCAGGTGAACTAGTGGATACCAGAGTCAGGTGAACTAGTGGATACCAGAGTCAGGTGAACTAGTGAATACCAGAGTCAGGTGAACTAGTGGATACCACAGTCAGATGAACTAGTGGATACCAGAGTCAGGTGAACTAGTGGATACCAGAGTCAGGGGAACTAGTGGATACCAGAGTCAGGTGAACTAGTAGATACCAGAGTCAGGGTGAACTAGTGGATACCAGAGTCAGGTGAACTAGTGGATACCAGAGTCAGGTGAACTAGTGGATACCAGAGTCAGGTGAACTGAGTGGATACCAGAGTCAGGTGAACTAGTGGATACCAGAGTCAGGTGAACTAGTGGATATCAGAGTCAGGTGAACTAGTGGATACCAGAGTCAGATGAACTAGTGGATACCAGAGTCAGGTGAACTACTGGATACCAGAGTCAGGTGAACTAGTGGATACCACAGTCAGGGGAACTAGTGGATACCAGAGTCAGATGAACTAGTGGATACCAGAGTCAGGTGAACTAGTGGATACCAGAGTCAGATGAACTAGTGGATACAGAGTCAGGTGAACTAGTGGATACCAGAGTCAGATGAACTAGTGGATACCAGAGTCAGGTGAACTAGTGGATACCAGAGTCAGGTGAACTAGTGGATACCAGAGTCAGGTGAACTAGTGGATACCAGAGTCAGATGAACTAGTGGATACCAGAGTCAGGTGAACTAGTGGATACCAGAGTCAGGTGAACTAGTGGATACCAGAGTCAGGGGAACTAGTGGATACCAGAGTCAGGGGAACTAGTGGATACCAGAGTCAGATGAACTAGTGGATACCACAGTCAGGGGAACTAGTGGATACCAGAGTCAGGTGAACTAGTGGATACCAGAGTCAGGTGAACTAGTGGATACCAGAGTCAGGTGAACTAGTGGATACCAGAGTCAGGTGAACTAGTGGATACCAGAGTCAGGTAAACTAGTGGATACCAGAGTCAGGTGAACTAGTGGATACCAGAGTCAGGTGAACTAGTGGATACCAGAGTCAGGTGAACTAGTGGATACCAGAGTCAGGTGAACTAGTTGATACCAGAGTCAGGTGAACTAGTGGATACCAGAGTCAGGTGAACTATTGGATACCAAAGTCAGGTGAACTAGTGGATACCAGAGTCAGGTGAACTAGTGGATACCAGAGTCAGGTGAACTAGTGGATACCAGAGTCAGGTGAACTAGTGGATACCAGAGTCAGATGAACTAGTGGATACCAGAGTCAGGTGAACTAGTGGATACCAGAGTCAGGTGAACTAGTGGATACCAGAGTCAGGTGAACTAGTAGATACCAGAGTCAGGTGAACTAGTGGATACCAGAGTCAGGTGAACTAGTGGATACCAGAGTCAGGTGAACTAGTGGATACCAGAGTCAGGTGAACTAGTGGATACCAGAGTCAGGTGAACTAGTGGATACCAGAGTCAGGTGAACTAGTGGATACCAGAGTCAGGTGAACTAGTGGATACCAGAGTCTGAACTAGTGGATACCGGAGTCAGGTGAACTAGTGGATACCAGAGTCAGGTGAACTAGTGGATACCAGAGTCAGGTGAACTAGTGGATACCAGAGTCAGGTGAACTAGTGGATACCAGAGTCAGGTGAACTAGTGGATACCAGAGTCAGGTGAACTAGTGGATACCAGAGTCAGGTGAACTAGTAGATACCAGAGTCAGGTGAACTAGTGGATACCAGAGTCAGGTGAACTAGTGGATACCAGAGTCAGGTGAACTAGTGGATACCAGAGTCAGGTGAACTAGTGGATACCAGAGTCAGGTGAACTAGTGGATACCAGAGTCAGGTGAACTAGTGGATACCAGAGTCAGGTGAACTAGTGGATACCAGAGTCAGGTGAACTAGTGGATACCAGAGTCAGGTGAACTAGTGGATACCAGAGTCAGGTGAACTAGTGGATACCAGAGTCAGGTGAACTAGTGGATACCAGAGTCAGGTGAACTAGTGGATACCAGAGTCAGGTGAACTAGTGGATACCAGAGTCAGGTGAACTAGTGGATACCAGAGTCAGGTGAACTAGTGGATACCAGAGTCAGGTGAACTAGTGGATACCAGAGTCAGGTGAACTAGTGGATACCAGAGTCAGGTGAACTAGTGGATACCAGAGTCAGGTGAACTAGTGGATACCAGAGTCAGGTGAACTACTGGATACCAGAGTCAGGTGAACTAGTGGATACCAGAGTCAGGGGAACTAGTGGATACCAGAGTCAGATGAACTAGTGGATACCAGAGTCAGATGAACTAGTGGATACCAGAGTCAGGTGAACTAGTGGATACCAGAGTCAGGTGAACTAGTGGATACCAGAGTCAGGTGAACTAGTGGATACCAGAGTCAGGTGAACTAGTGGATACCAGAGTCAGGTGAACTAGTGGATACCACGAGTCAGGGGAACTAGTGGATACCAGAGTCAGGTGAACTAGTGGATACCACAGTCAGGGAACCAGTGGATACCAGAGTCAGATGAACTAGTGGATACCAGAGTCAGGTGAACTAGTGGATACCAGAGTCAGGTGAACTAGTGGATACCAGAGTCAGGTGAACTAGTGGATACCAGAGTCAGGTGAACTAGTGGATACCAGAGTCAGGTGAACTAGTGGGTACCAGAATCAGGTGAACTAGTGGATACCAGAGTCAGGTGAACTAGTGGATACCAGAGTCAGGGGAACTAGTGGATACCAGAGTCAGGGGAACTAGTGGATACCAGAGTCAGGTGAACTAGTGGATACCACAGTCAGGGAACTAGTGGATACCAGAGTCAGGTGAACTAGTGGATACCAGAGTCAGATGAACTAGTGGATATCAGAGTCAGTAGAACTAGTGGATACCAGAGTCAGGTGAACTAGTGGATACCAGAGTCAGGTGAACTAGTGGATACCACAGTCAGGGGAACTAGTGGATACCAGAGTCAGATGTACTAGTGGATACCGCAGTCAGGGGAACTAGTGGATACCACAGTCAGGGGAACTAGTGGATACCAGAGTCAGATGAACTAGTGGATACCAGAGTCAGGTGAACTAGTGGATACCAGAGTCAGATGTACTAGTGGATACCGAGAGACAGCAGGTAGCTCAGTGGTTAAGAGCATTGTGCCAGTAACCGAAAGGTCGCTGGTTCTAATCCCGAGCCGACTAGGTGAAAAATCTGTCGATGTGCCCTTGAGCAAGGCACTTAACCTAATTGCTCCTGTAAGTCGCTCTGGATAAGAGCGTCTGCTAAATGACTAAAATGTAAAATGTAAATGTAATACCGCAGTCAGGGGAACTAGTGGATGCCAGAGTCAGATAAACTAGTGGATACCAGAGTCAGGTGAACTAGTGGATACCAGAGTCAGGTGAACTAGTGGATACCACAGACAGGGGAACTAGTGGATACCAGAGTCAGATGAACTAGTGGATACCAGAGTCAGATGAACTAATGGATACCAGAGTCAGATGAACTAGTGGATACCAGAGTCAGATGAACTAGTGGATACCAGAGTCAGGTGAACTAGTGGATACCAGAGTCAGGTGAACTAGTGGATACCAGAGTCAGGTGAACTAGTGGATACCAGAGTCAGGGGAACTAGTGGATACCAGAGTCAGGGGAACTAGTGGATACCAGAGTCAGGTGAACTAGTGGATACCACAGTCAGGGGAACTAGTGGATACCAGAGTCAGGTGAACTAGTGGATACCACAGTCAGGGGAACTAGTGGATACCAGAGTCAGATGAACTAGTGGATACCAGAGTCAGGTGAACTAGTGGATACCAGAGTCAGGTGAACTAGTGGATACCAGAGTCAGGTGAACTAGTAGATACCAGAGTCAGGTGAACTAGTGGATACCAGAGTCAGGTGAACTAGTGGATACCAGAGTCAGATGAACTAGTGGATACCAGAGTCAGGTGAACTAGTGGATACCAGAGTCAGGTGAACTAGTGGATACCAGAGTCAGGTGAACTAGTAGATACCAGAGTCAGGTGAACTAGTGGATACCAGAGTCAGGTGAACTAGTGGATACCAGAGTCAGGTGAACTAGTGGATACCAGAGTCAGGTGAACTAGTGGATACCAGAGTCAGATGAACTAGTGGATACCAGAGTCAGGTGAACTAGTGGATACCAGAGTCAGGTGAACTAGTGGATACCAGAGTCAGGTGAACTAGTAGATACCAGAGTCAGGTGAACTAGTGGATACCAGAGTCAGGTGAACTAGTGGATACCAGAGTCAGGTGAACTAGTGGATACCAGAGTCAGGTGAACTAGTGGATACCAGAGTCAGGTGAACTAGTGGATACCAGAGTCAGGTGAACTAGTGGATATCAGAGTCAGGTGAACTAGTGGATACCAGAGTCAGATGAACTAGTGGATACCAGAGTCAGGTGAACTACTGGATACCAGAGTCAGGTGAACTAGTGGATACCACAGTCAGGGGAACTAGTGGATACCAGAGTCAGATGAACTAGTGGATACCAGAGTCAGGTGAACTAGTGGATACCAGAGTCAGATGAACTAGTGGATACAAGAGTCAGGTGAACTAGTGGATACCAGAGTCAGATGAACTAGTGGATACCAGAGTCAGGTGAACTAGTGGATACCAGAGTCAGATGAACTAGTGGATACCAGAGTCAGGTGAACTAGTGGATACCAGAGTCAGATGAACTAGTGGATACCAGAGTCAGGTGAACTAGTGGATACCAGAGTCAGGTGAACTAGTGGATACCAGAGTCAGGGGAACTAGTGGATACCAGAGTCAGGGGAACTAGTGGATACCAGAGTCAGATGAACTAGTGGATACCACAGTCAGGGGAACTAGTGGATACCAGAGTCAGGTGAACTAGTGGATACCAGAGTCAGATGAACTAGTGGATACCAGAGTCAGGTGAACTAGTGGATACCAGAGTCAGGTGAACTAGTGGATACCAGAGTCAGGTAAACTAGTGGATACCAAAGTCAGGTGAACTAGTGGATACCAGAGTCAGGTGAACTAGTGGATACCAGAGTCAGGTGAACTAGTGGATACCAGAGTCAGGTGAACTAGTTGATACCAGAGTCAGGTGAACTAGTGGATACCAGAGTCAGGTGAACTATTGGATACCAAAGTCAGGTGAACTAGTGGATACCAGAGTCAGGTGAACTGAGTGGATACCAGAGTCAGGTGAACTAGTGGATACCAGAGTCAGGTGAACTAGTGGATACCAGAGTCAGATGAACTAGTGGATACCAGAGTCAGGTGAACTAGTGGATACCAGAGTCAGGTGAACTAGTGGATACCAGAGTCAGGTGAACTAGTAGATACCAGAGTCAGGTGAACTAGTGGATACCAGAGTCAGGTGAACTAGTGGATACCAGAGTCAGGTGAACTAGTGGATACCAGAGTCAGGTGAACTAGTGGATACCAGAGTCAGGTGAACTAGTGGATACCAGAGTCAGGTGAACTAGTGGATACCAGAGTCAGGTGAACTAGTGGATACCAGAGTCAGATGAACTAGTGGATACCAGAGTCAGGTGAACTACTGGATACCAGAGTCAGGTGAACTAGTGGATACCACAGTCAGGGGAACTAGTGGATACCAGAGTCAGATGAACTAGTGGATACCAGAGTCAGGTGAACTAGTGGATACCAGAGTCAGGTGAACTAGTGGATACCAGAGTCAGGTGAACTAGTGGATACCAGAGTCAGGTGAACTAGTGGATACCAAAGTCAGGTGAACTAGTGGATACCAGAGTCAGGTGAACTAGTAGATACCAGAGTCAGGTGAACTAGTGGATACCAGAGTCAGGTGAACTAGTTGATACCAGAGTCAGGTGAACTAGTGGATACCAGAGTCAGGTGAACTATTGGATACCAAAGTCAGGTGAACTATTGGATACCAGAGTCAGGTGAACTAGTGGATACCAGAGTCAGGTGAACTAGTGGATACCAGAGTCAGGTGAACTAGTGGATACCAGAGTCAGATGAACTAGTGGATACCAGAGTCAGGTGAACTAGTGGATACCAGAGTCAGGTGAACTAGTGGATACCAGAGTCAGGTGAACTAGTAGATACCAGAGTCAGGTGAACTAGTGGATACCAGAGTCAGGTGAACTAGTGGATACCAGAGTCAGGTGAACTAGTGGATACCAGAGTCAGGTGAACTAGTGGATACCAGAGTCAGGTGAACTAGTGGATACCAGAGTCAGGTGAACTAGTGGATACCAGAGTCAGGTGAACTAGTGGATACCAGAGTCAGGTGAACTAGTGGATACCAGAGTCAGGTGAACTAGTGGATACCAGAGTCAGGTGAACTAGTAGATACCAGAGTCAGGTGAACTAGTGGATACCAGAGTCAGGTGAACTAGTGGATACCAGAGTCAGGTGAACTAGTGGATACCAGAGTCAGGTGAACTAGTGGATACCAGAGTCAGGTGAACTAGTGGATACCAGAGTCAGGTGAACTAGTGGATACCAGAGTCAGGTGAACTAGTGGATACCAGAGTCAGATGAACTAGTGGATACCAGAGTCAGGTGAACTAGTGGATACCAGAGTCAGGTGAACTAGTGGATACCAGAGTCAGGTGAACTAGTAGATACCAGAGTCAGGTGAACTAGTGGATACCAGAGTCAGGTGAACTAGTGGATACCAGAGTCAGGTGAACTAGTGGATACCAGAGTCAGGTGAACTAGTGGATACCAGAGTCAGGTGAACTAGTGGATACCAGAGTCAGGTGAACTAGTGGATACCAGAGTCAGGTGAACTAGTGGATACCAGAGTCAGATGAACTAGTGGATACCAGAGTCAGGTGAACTACTGGATACCAGAGTCAGGTGAACTAGTGGATACCACAGTCAGGGGAACTAGTGGATACCAGAGTCAGATGAACTAGTGGATACCAGAGTCAGATGAACTAGTGGATACCAGAGTCAGGTGAACTAGTGGATACCAGAGTCAGGTGAACTAGTGGATACCAGAGTCAGGTGAACTAGTGGATACCAGAGTCAGGTGAACTAGTGGATACCAGAGTCAGGTGAACTAGTGGATACCACAGTCAGGGGAACTAGTGGATACCAGAGTCAGGTGAACTAGTGGATACCACAGTCAGGGGAACCAGTGGATACCAGAGTCAGATGAACTAGTGGATACCAGAGTCAGGTGAACTAGTGGATACCAGAGTCAGGTGAACTAGTGGATACCAGAGTCAGGTGAACTAGTAGATACCAGAGTCAGGTGAACTAGTGGATACCAGAGTCAGGTGAACTAGTGGGTACCAGAATCAGGTGAACTAGTGGATACCAGAGTCAGGTGAACTAGTGGATACCAGAGTCAGGGGAACTAGTGGATACCAGAGTCAGGGGAACTAGTGGATACCAGAGTCAGATGAACTAGTGGATACCACAGTCAGGGGAACTAGTGGATACCAGAGTCAGGTGAACTAGTGGATACCAGAGTCAGATGAACTAGTGGATATCAGAGTCAGTAGAACTAGTGGATACCAGAGTCAGGTGAACTAGTGGATACCAGAGTCAGGTGAACTAGTGGATACCACAGTCAGGGGAACTAGTGGATACCAGAGTCAGATGTACTAGTGGATACCGCAGTCAGGGGAACTAGTGGATACCACAGTCAGGGGAACTAGTGGATACCAGAGTCAGATGAACTAGTGGATACCAGAGTCAGGTGAACTAGTGGATACCAGAGTCAGATGAACTAGTGGATACCAGAGTAAGATGGACTAGTGGATACCAGAGTCAGATGAACTAGTGGATACCAGAGTAAGATGAACTAGTGGATACCAGAGTCAGGTGAACTAGTGGATACCAGAGTCAGGTGAACTAGTGGATACCAGAGTCAGGTGAACTAGTGGATACCACAGTCAGGGGAACTAGTAGATACCAGAGTCAGATGAACTAGTGGATACCAGAGTCAGATGAACTAGTGGATACCAGAGTCAGGTGAACTAGTGGATACCAGAGTCAGGTGAACTAAAGGATACCAGAGTCAGGTGAACTAGTGGATACCACAGTCAGGGGAACTAGTGGATACCAGAGTCAGGTGAACTAGTGGATACCAGAGTCAGGTGAACTAGTGGATACCAGAGTCAGATGAACTAGTGGATACCAGAGTCAGGTGAACTAGTGGATACCAGAGTCAGATGTACTAGTGGATACCGCAGTCAGGGGAACTAGTGGATACCACAGTCAGGGGAACTAGTGGATGCCAGAGTCAGATGAACTAGTGGATACCAGAGTCAGGTGAACTAGTGGATACCAGAGTCAGATGAACTAGTGGATACCAGAGTCAGGTGAACTAGTGGATACCAGAGTCAGGTGAACTAGTGGATACCAGAGTCAGGTGAACTAGTGGATACCAGAGTCAGAGGAACTAGTGGATACCAGAGTCAGATGAACTAATGGATACCAGAGTCAGATGAACTAGTGGATACCAGAGTCAGATGAACTAGTGGATACCAGAGTCAGGTGAACTAGTGGATACCAGAGTCAGGTGAACTAGTGGATACCAGAGTCAGGTGAACTAGTGGATACCACAGTCAGGGAAACTAGTGGATACCAGAGTCAGATGTACTAGTGGATACCGCAGTCAGGGGAACTAGTAGATACCAGAGTCAGATGAACTAGTGGATACCACAGTCAGGGGAACTAGTAGATACCAGAGTCAGGGGAACTAGTGGATACCACAGTCAGATGAACTAGTGGATACCACAGTCAGGGGAACTAGTAGATACCAGAGTCAGATGAACTAGTGGATACCAGAGTCAGATGAACTAGTGGATACCAGAGTCAGGTGAACTAGTGGATACCAGAGTCAGGTGAACT